>NC_142531.1:12103059-12280559 GCF_964205215.1 Stylophora pistillata
CAACACGGCAAAAGCGTGCAAGTTTATGGCTGAGCCAGGCTATCTACACGATATTAAAGGTACATAGATATTCTGTTTTCTTACTATAACCCAAAATATAATATTAAATATATGAACACAATTGTCCAGTAATTTGAAACGATATCTTTTATTGTTTTCAGTTATCTACAATGGAGATACTTCGATTATTGGCTGTAAGTGCTACCGGTCAATGAGAAAAAGTGAGCCACCTCATAAATTGGAAGTAACCATAAAACTTACTGGAGATAATTCTTTGGCTGGGAGATGCTCCTGTGTTGCTGGCATCGGTGGATTTTGCCATCATGTAGTTGGTTTACTTTACTACCTAGCCCTATTAAAGCAGCTTGGACACAAATCAATACCAGATGAACTGACATGTACAATGATGAAGCAAAGATGGAGTGTGCCACGTGGGAAAAAAATAGAACCTACACAGATACAAGATGTGTTGGTCAAGAAACCTCAAATGGGTGCAGTTTATAGTAAGTATATAAAGAGCGCAATCTACTCACCAGCAACTATGTATGGAACATTAACGAAAGAAACTTTCGACGGTCTTGAGCCTCAACCACTATTTGCAAACATTGTACCTAGTGTAAATGAACTCAGCAGTGTATCCTTTGTGCCATGCAAATTTGGTGATGTGCCTAAGGGGTGTGTTTTATCATATCAACAGAAGTTGTCAACAGAGTACATTATAAATGATTTTACTTGCACTGGTTTTCCAGTAATACCACTTGACAGTGCAGAATTAGGATTCCAAAATAATTTCTCAGGATTTCCCCTTAATGCAAAGCAACAAGCTGCAATTCAGTCCTTAGCTGTTACACCTGAAGCTTGTTTGAAAGTACAAGAACAGACAGTGACACAAAGTTCCTGTGGTATATGGCACTTACTACGAAAGAAGCGAATAACAGCGAGTAAGTTTGGCATTGTTGCAAAGAGGGTTGCAAACTTCGACAGTTTAGCTAAGCAACTAAACCCAACAAGATTCATACAAACAGCAGCAATGAAAAGAGGGATTCAGCTCGAGCCACATGCTGCAATGGTTTATGCTAATTCTGCAAAGGGGGGCAGAGTAAATCTGTTTCCTTCAGGACTAATAATACACCCAAAGTGCCCTTGGTTAGGCTGCAGCCCTGACAGAAAAGTGTACGACTTGGATGCAATAAACCATGGACAAAATCCATTTGGATTATTGGAGATTAAAGTAGTCAAAGAGGGTGAAACCACCTTTGATAATGTGTGATATTTAGTTAAAGATCAACTTACAAATCTGTACTCACTTAAGACTACAGATATTTATTTTTATCAAGTCCAGTGCCAACTTGGGCTTACAGGTCTGCAGTGGTGTGATTTCTTTTCCTACATTAGAGATGATTTGTATGTTTGTACAAGGATAGCTTTTGATAAGGAATTCTTTCAGAAAGCAAAGGACAAAGTAGACAGCTTTTTCTTTCAATATTATTTGTAATTGTGGAAGATATAAAAGTTTTGATGAACTTTCAATAGTAATATAGTGATTTTCAAACTCCTGAGCCATTGGTTGAAGAATTTACACCCATTTCATTTGTTTAATATGGTATTCTAATTAATTGAAGTACACACACTAAACTCACAGAACATTAGAAGTAAGCAGTACTTAATTTTACTATTTTAAATAATAGAGAACAAAAACTATTTAGTACTAACTTATGGTCTTGTTGTTTGCAATAACTTTAAACAGAACACAAGACTTCAAAAGAGCCAAAAGACGCAAGTTATGTACATAACAAGTGTTATAGTTTAAATGGATTTCCAAATATCTCTGAGGGTCATTCACATTAATTTCTACATAAGAATTTCTTATCTACCTGGATTTAAAATCAAAGGCCCTTGAAAATTTGCAAGAAGGCAAGCAACAGTATAAATTTGAGTAATTGAGCCTAGTGTTGTTAGTGGCACATCAGAATCCAAAAAATGGTACTCCTTAATTCTTCTGATTGCCCTCTTTACATGAATTCTTAAACTAGCGATTGACTTGGTCTTTAATACATCTGCCTCCGAAAACTGTGTTTGGTCCTCAAGAAAGGGAGGAATATTCAATTCTACATTTTTTGCATTTAACAAAGGTTCAATGTCAAATCCTTTGTCGGCCATGACCGAATCCCCTTCCTCAAGCAGATCTAAAATCCCACTACATCTAGTGATCTCTTTGTCAGAAATGCTACCTGAATACAGTGAGGAAACAAATGAAACAGCACCATGTGGGGTTATTCCAATCAATCCCTTAAGTGTTGTACTGCTCTTATATGAAGAATAGAGCTGAGACTGTAGTAAAAGTGAACTAGGTGTCTGCACAAAAATCTCTGTACAGTCAAGTATAACTCTAGTACTAGGATACAATTCCTTAAAACCATCTGGCATGTGTATATCTACATCCTCTCTAGTTGGCCAAATCATTTGTGTTCCAAGCAAAAAGTATAAATAATTAGACCAGGTGTTTAGCTTTCTAGATACAGTTGATAGGTGAATTTGAAAACGATGAGCTAAATCTTGCTCAAACAACTCAAGTTTTAATCGAACAAGGAACATAAACATTTCAATTAAGAGCATGCTCCTAGCGCCGGGCCTACTCCCTCTTTCACCTGATGCATAGCAATAGGTCATATTTTCTGCCGTTGGTCTAACAAAGTCAAAAAAATTCCTCAAGTGTTCATATGACGGAAAACTAGTGTAAAACCTAATAGAATCTTTGTCAGAAGAAAATCTTTCTAAACCGAATTTGAGTAGAGCAAGCTGTTCTGCAGCTTGCCTTTTCAAGTAAGCTATCTCCTTATCAGCTTGGGCTTTTATTGTCTCAGCTTTGTCTTTCATAACCTGCACCTCTCTAATAGCAGCAGCAGTTTCATTCTGGCTTTCAGCTAATTGCTTTTTTGTTGCTAGCAATTCAGCTTGTAGTGCTTGTATTTCCTCCTTTTGAGTATCCTTAATTGGTGTGTTGTTGATTTCTGACTCTGGCTCTGACCCATCTATCTGCATATCCCTGTATACAAGATAAATGAATTATGTATTCTAAACGACACTAGAAAAACATCTTGTTTGTTAATACACAGGAAACTAACCTATCTCTATGTCGTATAATCTTCCTCCTCACTTTTGGCTCAGACGTCCAATCAAACTTCGAAGGAACAGCTCCCCTCTTAAGCAATCTACGCCCAGCTTTATCCGGTGCAAGGTAATCCTCATCAATAAAATGCCTGGAACATACCCTTGTAGCGGTAGAAATCTAAAAACACAAACCAGTATAAAATTGAATGCCAGTTCTCTAAATTCTTTAATCTGAAACCGACCCTACTCATACCTTGAATTTTGGGCCTTCGTCTCTTCGTATTTTCACAAGCCACTGTTTTCGTATATCCTCTTTGCCTGGTTGACCGGGTATTCGATGAAAAATTAGATCGCTGTCATACCTCGAGTCTCCGTTACAGCGGGGAACACAACAGTGAAAAGTTGTGGACTTTCCACGAACTTTTGTAACAGTAATTTCATTGCCATCATCACCGGTGTTACCTTAGGAGAACATATAAAAGAGACATTACATATGTTGTCGCTTTTAGCGTGGGTGCTTTTGTGGCGCTTGTATAACACAACTTCAAACACAAAAATTTTCCTTGTTTGGACATTTACGGTCTTCATTCCTTTGAAAATCTTTTTTTTTCTGGAATATACTTTTGTTTCTTAGCAGTTTTCGACCAAAATAGTTTAAATAAGTAACGTTCTAGGTGTATTTTTTACTACACATACCTTGCGAAGTCGCCATTTTTATTCGTCGCGACGAGCGTTTGCATCCGCAAACCTTCCTGAAGCGGGCGTTTGAAACAGCAGTCGGTTCTCAATATAATCCAAAACTAGGGTTCAGTACGATACGTGACGATAATGACAAGATTAAAAAAAAACTGAGTCTCTAAACCACTTGAAACTTTTGTTTGAAACCACACGAACTTGACCTCTATAACACTTTTGTTTACTGGAACGCTTGCAGTCCAGCAAGGCGTTGCTATGGGGTTTCCAAGCACGTGACCTCTAGCTGCAAAAGGCCTATTGAGTACGTTAATTCGCTGAGTACAACTGTTTATCAGGTTACTTTGAGGCTGTGCCTATTGTTCTAAAACAAACTCGCTCCACAAGCACCATCATTTGTTTTCCTGGGCTATGCAGCTTCTGATATAGTTTAATTAAAGCATTGGCATTCCTGTATAAATGACATCAGTTGCTCAATAAGGTCTTTTTTCCTGTCTCTCGATTTAAATGGTACTTCAAAAAACGAGATTTCTTTGAGCATCGCTACCTTAAAAAGACTAAGCTTATTCTCCTTTGCGCACTCACACAGATTAAAGGCATCGTAGGACAGAGGGTGCTGCGGCTTTAGTTCATTAAGGATGTGTTCCATCAGCTGTTGTCGTTCAGCTTCCTCTTCCTATAAGGACAGTTCCTTCGGATTTTGCTCGATTTCTGAGGGTGTTCGTTGCCTTTTTCTGTTTGCTGAAAGGCGAGAGAAAAACCCCTACACTTGGCTCTTGGTAAGCCACTCGTCTCGGTCAAACAACCTATTATTCTGCTCGTCTCTTGCCTTTCGCATATCATTTGAAACCTGCAGAGGGTCAGCTTTTAGCCCTGATTGTTCGCCTTGATCAAAATTTGCTGTTAAATAATTCTTAACTTTGCAACTGAATCTAGTGGATCCTGCGCGTGGCTTGGGTAGGGCCCAGCCCATACTGACAGTGTTTACTGGAGGCATTGAGTCACATACAACCTGGTGGGTACTAGTTTCGTACTGTAGTTCGTCAGTGATGCTGACTGATGTCGTAAACCTCTCTGCCCAATCTCTACGGAGTTTATCATATACTGTTTCTGACAGCCTTTCATCCTTCACACAATGGTCCCCTACGTTCAAATGTAAATCGAGCTCTGAAAACGTTTGGAAACTCTTCACGCATCCAGGCTCCGAATATTCAAACATGTCCATCTTTGAATCGTCCAAATCATCGTCTTCATTTTAACCCTCTGCTCCAGGAACTGTGTATTCATATACACCTGCATTGTGAAAAGGGAAGAACTCCTTACTTACAACGAGAGCGGTGTCCCCTTGGTCATTTGAAACTAGCTGGTGGTAAGAAATCTCCTTGCCACGCCCTATTCCGTACGACCTCCACGCACGTATACTTTTTTCCCCAAACTGGATGTTGTGTAGCTTGCTAAAACAATCTATCTTGTTTACTTCTAAGGTTCTCTTAGACTTGTCAACTTCACATACGCACGCAGATGTACCTCTCACTGGTCTCTCAGAGAGCGCCTTTCTCATGTCTCCCACTGTTAGAATGTCGTGTCCTTCGTTGCAGAAACATCGGATGCATGTTTTCATTGGGCACAGGATACGATCACACAATCCTTGCCATACTGTGACTCTGAAAAGTCATACCGTAAGACTTAAATACCTGTTCGCTGACCGATAAAAGAAGCTGTTAGGAAAACGAGCTCTGTTGCGTCTTGCTGGAAAAAAAAAACATCTCTTGCTACTGAAGAGAGGTTAAGGAAATATTATTGGTAAGATCTTCGATGTCCACTTCTCTGTGGTTGATGATAACTGAATTAGTTGGCGATAAGAGTGCAAAACAAACACTGCTGTTTTACTTAATCAGCGCTTGGTGGGAGATGAAAATGGCCATAAACTCAAAAAATACCTTGCCTTAGAAGTGTGGAATAATATGCTCTTCAGTTAAAAGAGACAGCTCTTTGCGTTGAAGAACATCGAAGAAAAAAAATTTTTATGGACACAATTTTAAATAATGCTAATTTGCATAATTTATTAACTATAAACACAGGTCTTTCCTCTTTATAACACCAATTTTTTCAACTTAATGGCGAAAAAGTCGCATGATATGTATTTTTCAATATAAAAATCCGCTCTTCAGTTTTATTTTATGATTTGTAACAAGTTCTCAGATCCCAAATTTACCTGTTAGCCGGATCGCGTTATCTTTGATTTTGATCAAAATGGCGAATATTTGTGAAATTTGCAAAGCTCTGTGCGGCGCGCCATGAAGAGTGCCCAAAAGTTTTATTCCATAATTTACTTATTAGGTATAAGTGCTTATAGGCTGTAATAGATTTGACTCTAGATCAGGTCCCACATAAGAGAAAATAGCTTTCAACCACATGTACCTCACGCATCACAAATTTCAGTGCTCGAGGTAAGTATTTTGAAAAATTTGTAAGTCAGTGAAAAATATAAACAGTGTAATCATTTGACCGTTAACGTAGTGGCAGAGGGTTGATCTTAGACATATAAAATAGAAAGCTTTTTAGAGTTGAAAATACGGCTTCAGCAGCGATCGACTTTTGTAGCTAAATTATGGAGGTCCAGGGGGGGGGGGAAACTGGGTGCCTTTGAGGTCACCTTGAAAAATATCTCGTAAAAATGAAAAAACCGGACTGGTTCAAAATAAACGCAATATTTGTTCATGGGATAGAAGTATCGACTTTCACAGTAAAAATCAGGGAAATCGGTGAAGGTCCGAAATTTGCCTTATCCGTTCTTAGGTGGACAGCCTCTTAAATGTTCAACGTGCATTTGCAGTTCCTCTATAGAAAGCAACGTCTTCTTGGCAATGTCCTCCAACTTGCTTTCGGATACACTTCTCCCTGTCCTCACAGGTTCATAAAGTTGTTCCTTTATTCCAACACTTGGGGGTTTGTACATTAACCCTACGGCACCATGCTTTTTAACAAATTCTTCACGCTGTTGAGGTGACATGTAGTGGCGGGAAGAGAAGGTAGTGGATTCCTGGCATTTCCCACCCCATGGCCGTTTTGGGTCTAGAATAGGTACAGGAATGTATGCTAACACTGGCCCATTTTCATACCATACTGCATCTCTTCTCACAGACTTGTCAGCTCACAAGGGATGGGGACATTCTGGTTTTAAACACAGGATTAACTTAAATATATAATCTCTGAAAGAGCCTTGTTCATGTGATTTTCACAAACACTCCAGACACTCTCGAAGTACTTCAACAAGTCTGGGTTGCTTTGCTTTAGCTGCATTCTTTCTTTTGCATTACTCTTAAGGAAGACCAAAAGGCTCTGCCTTCTCGCAGTAATGGCTTCATTCTGACCTCCTTTGAACAGTTGCAGGGTTGTCCCACAGCATGCTGACCCATTGACCCTGTGAATATAAACATCGGTTGCAATGTCTAGGGTTTCACGTAGTTTCTCACTGTTAAGGCCATTTGAATCATAATTGTTCCCTGACAGAGTTGAAGGAATGTAAAGATTTGCATGTGCCTTTGCTATACAGCCATTCATTAATTCAACTTCCGCTCTGCCTTGAGGCTACCACAGTGCAGATCCTTCGTTTGTCAATGTGTCTCTCTGTCCATAGGAACTGAACTTTTATGTGCGCTGGTCCCTCGTCTCTTGTACTGTCAACACGAACACATTCGATGGATCTATTCCCTTGATGATCAGGCAACTTCCTTTCGAGCATCTCTAGATCAATAAAGTGCTGGGTTGGGTTCTTCTGAAACGTAAAGTTTGTTATTATCTGTCGCATCTTTTTTAAAGCTGAATGACCTCTTTGCCTCTGGATAATAATGTTGTCAATGATACCTTCTGGCCAGATTGCAATCAACTAATACATGTTGGAAAACTTGATATTGTTTATTCTCATCATATATACAAAGAAAACTTTTTGACAGGAATGAAAAGAAAACTTAAGGCTATGTAGAAGACATTGCATGCTCACTTAAGGTTAATTCTTTTTAATCTCAGTTCCAACTTCTACATTTCTACACTTTCAGTAGTTTTCTCATTGCCTTCTTGCAGAGATGGAATATTTTTATTCTTTCTTGTCTTTCGTGTCTTCTTTTTCTTCTTTTCTGGTTCTATGGGCATAGCAAGAAGAAATTGTTGTGGTGATTTATTTGAAGGGTTTTTAGTGCTCTTGGTCATCTGGGAGTGGAATTTCCCATTTTGGAATGCTTTTAGCAAATTAGAAAACTGGAGAAATTCAGTAGCCATGAAACTTAATAAATTGTGTTTGTCCAATCGTACCCTCACTTAAAGTCTTGTTCTCCTCAGTCTTACCTCTGCCCTGTTACCGTGTCAAGAAAAAGACCCTGATTTTTTTAATTTTGCAGTTCATTGGCAAATTTGTACTATGCATATGAATTTACTAACATATGACTTTATAAATGTTAAGGAAGCACATATGAGAACAATAATTGTAGCTGTCAAATTTTGATATCACTGTGGGTGGCTCACCAGCGAAATATGAAGTGTGAAGAACACATACCTCCTTGCAGTCGACATTGACAAATAGGTAGTGGATATCTCTTTGCTCAAGCACATCTTGGAAGCGTCGAAAAAGTTCACTGAATTGACTATCATCTGAAATGAAGAGAATGTAAACATTACTCCTAACAAGTAAATAATTGTCAACTATGATAGCATGGGATTTTATTGTATTCGGGATAAGGATTTGCCATTGAATTGATGCTGTTTAGAAACCATGAAATCGGTATTCTACCTCTTTCCTAGCGTGCCACAATTGAGTTTGTGGTGTTATTTTCTGAGGTTGCAAAGACAGACCTCATTAGGCTTCCATCGTCAGAGTCTGATGTTACATTAAATGCCTCAGAACTCTGTTCTCCACATCTGTTGCCTTGTCATGAGCTTGTGCACTGGACTTGCGCTTAGCACCTAAGATTTCATTTTTCAAATCAGTTCAACGAACTTTCTTGTGAAATGAATGCTTATGAAAAAGCGATTTTTAAGTTCAAACTAGAAATTAGATCTGGTTGAAAACTTTCAACCACATACAAAGCTTAAGAAATCTTAGGGGAAAGTGATGTTTGTTTGAGTGCTATTACAAAGGTACTTCTATATTGCAAGACTAGCGGTATGTACACAGCAATGTAACTTTTTTTACTCATCAATATGGGTGACTTGGTCTAAATCAGTTAAATGGCACTGCCTCTTGAGGCAGTAATTTAAAAATTACAGGAATCAAGTTATATTTGCCCAAAGCAATAATCATTAAACACATTAGGGAAATACAGTACCTTCACTTTTCTGAGGTTTTGTCTTTGTTGGGGCAGTAGTATCTGGGTAGTGTCCAACTATAAGACAGAATTCTGTACTATCATCTTCACATTTCAACGCTATTGTTGTGCATATTGAGAAGTACCAGTTGCGATACTGATCATGAAACATTGCTGATTACTTTTTATTTGAGCTTGCCCATTTTGAATGATGTCCAATTGTTTAAATTGAAAAATTGATGGCAGGTTCTGATCCTGAATTTTATGTTTATTCAGACAGATGCATTTTTGCTAACTGAATGAGTATTAACCAATATTTCAAGCAGTTTTCCCCTACTTTTTTGTACTGGAAAGTGATGAAGAATAGTAGTCAGAGTAATTCAATATGTACAAATCTTTACCTGGCTTTTCTTTGACCGAGATGAAATTTTTTCTTGTGGTCGTGCCGCATTTTTGTAAAATTGACTTTGCAGTGGGTATGCCTTTTAACACCCTCTCCATCTTGCTCCCTCTACTTGTGGACTTGTAAATATGGATGCTTAAAAATTATATTAAAAAGTCAGCTTTAGAGATCATAAAATGTATCCTTGTAAGTAAAACAGCTACTTAATGTGTTTTCTTTATACTTGTGTGCTCAGAAGATATTTCTGGGTGACGTAGCCACGTGTGGGCTAAGTTGTCTTTATTTTCTTTTTGTCTGTCTTGCACATGCCTAGAAAACGGGAACCTAAGCAGTCTATCTTCTCCTTCATTTTATTTCAACTTTGCGTCATGCACGAGAGAATATGTGACCTCTCACGCGAAAATGTTCCTATGCACGGATGCCGTGTGTATGCTGTACACTAGCTGTGTGAATGGATTGGGCATCCGTTTGAACAGCTCGGGTTATACGTGCAAAAAAAATTGCATCCGTTCAAATGGCTCGGGCTATCCGTGCGAAAAAAATTTGCATCTGTTCGAACGGGTTGGACTATCTGTGTGAAAAAATTTGCATTCGTTCGAACAGGTCGGGCTAACCGTGCGAAAAAAAGTTGCTTCTTTTCGAACGGCTTGGGCTATCTGTGGGAAAAAAATTTGCTTCTGTTCGAACAGCTCGGGCTATCCGTGCAAAAAAAATTTGCAATTATTATAACAATTATTCTTGAAACTATGAAGTACAATGCAGATCAAGATTTTTGAATCAATCAGTTGTCCTTTATTAGAAAAGGATTGAGCTGTTCGTTCTTATAAAGCTGCAAAGTCGCTTGTTCCAGAATTAGGGTATTACGATTATGATTATTATCTTCGGTCGTCTGGCTGATCGACCGCAGCGGTTCAAAATTAATTATTAAATTTTTATTCATTTGTACATTCGTTCAACCACATCCATTCAAAAACTTTTATCAGTTCATCCGCTCGACTGCAATTATTTTTTGTCAGCCGAGTATCCGTTTGACTGCACCTGTTCAGAAATTTTTGTCAGGTGTGTCCGTCTCACTTTATCCGTGCAAGAATTTTCTTCATCCGCGTATCCGTTTGACTTCATCCGTGCGAATATTTTTTTCAACCATTTTTCCATTTGACTTCATCAGTCCAAATATTTTCTTCATCCGTGCATCCGTTTGGCTGTTCTGTTTCAAACGGCTTGGCTATCCGTTTCTCATCTGTTTGCTTGTCGTGCGTTCATTCCTAAGGAACGTTTTCGCGTGAGAGGTCACATATTTTCTGTACATAAAGCAAATGAATGAAAGTCATACCTTCTACCTTTGAAGCCACGCAATCCTTGAAAAGTCGTGACAATTGCTTCCCGAGTCTCCTTTTTGGTCATTCCCCTGGTGAAACAGACTTCTTGCACCCTTCCATCACGATTTAGTTATGCCCACGTGGAGTGGACTTAACTTTCTCCTTCAGCCATACCAATTTGCATCTAATTTCTCGTCCTGAAGATAGAGTCACTGCTTGAAGAGGAAGAGCTATCACTGCTAGCCATCTTAATGCTTGTGGAATACACAACATATTATTGATGATAGGGAGCCATTTTTAACTCGTGAAGTGTGCACATGCTCAAGAGCGAGAGTGAGTGCGAGAGCGAGTGTGCACATGCGCAAGAGTTGTAGGTATGATGTGATGAATGGCGCTCGGTTGGTCGATTCCTGTTACCTTTTTCCTTTTTTCTATTTTAGGCTTTTGAATGCATTTGATAGTTTTTGGCGAGTGATAAACAAATGAAATGGCGGCCTTTGTTGCTAAGAATAGTGCTGGGGTGAAAAAGAAGCCAATGATAATCTTGAAAGAGTAAAAGAGTATACGTTTCTCATTTGTGAATGAAAGTGCTACTGAAGTGAATTTCATGAATACCCTTTTTGAAATGAAAAAGGTTTTTCAATCATAGAAGGGTGGTTTTAAAACATAAAAACGTAAAATAACGGTCCAAAAATTTCTCCGATCAGAGCTCAAAGAGTACTTCTTAAGTGTGTCCATTTCGTGTATTCTGAGCCTTCGAAGTTCCCACACTGTAATCCACAGTAAATCTTAAAGTTCTTGGCAACTTTAATTCAGCAAATACATCTTAGCCTGCTACTATATCTTATATAGTTTCCAGTTCTGATGATTCGGACTCCAACTTGAGTTCTAGGAATGTTTCAGAGGCAGGAGAAAGCGAAAACAAGAGAGATTTCGGAGTGGTTGGCGGACTCGTGGAGCCATACCGATTTGAACCTGAGCACCTGAAGGCTATGAAGAACCAGATAAGAAGACGAAGATGGTTTGACTCAGTCAATATTGGAGTCTAGGTCCGAGAATCAAATAACCGTAAATGAATGGCAGGTGAAAACTTAAAGCGAAACTCCGACATTACACCTTCTCTTCGTTTGTTTTCGTCTATTCGAGTGTGTTTGCATAATACTAAGTTGTCTCAGGCTCGCGCTTATCAGTCTTTCCTGATTTTTACATTGTTCTGAATTCAGATGTCGTTGCAACAACTGCTATACAGAACTTCTGTGTAATGGCTTGGAGTTTCGTTGCAGCAAGGAAGTCACGGCAGCCATGGCAAAACTGACCTTTGAAGGCATTGAAGGTAATTGCGTGCTCAACCATCCAGACTTCGCGCTCTGACAAATATCACAGTACTTGAGCAGGTGTGCCCTCTGATGAAGGACACGATTTGCCGGGCTTACAAGTTTCCAACCAGAGGAACTCATCGACCAAATGTGGATGACGCTAACCTACTCGAGTACATAAAAATAGCTTACAAGTTAGTTTGCTGCAGAATGTTTTCTGTGTAATTTGACTAAGACCGACTTCATTCCAACAGCAATAATGGTCCGATATTATTGGCAATATCTAAGCAATAGTTTCAGATGTAAAAGTCTTGTAAGAATTAAAAGAAGAACCTGAAAACAATATTTTGTTGATCACTCTAACATCAATTGTGTCAACTTCACTGAATGTTATTATTTTGTTTTTGATGGTTTTGGTGGAGGGGGGGAGGAGATGACACTGGTTTGTTAAAAATACAACTCCAAGTGCTATAACTCATAAAAACTGTAAACTTTTCTTCTTTCGTAGGAGCTGTCGCGCCACTGCATACCGCTTTCTTGTGCAATGGATATTTGGGCCCCTTGGTTGGAACAAGGGATCTGGTATTGCTTTTCTTGTACGATGCCTCAGTTTTCTGACAGCTTCTTTGATGATCTCTCACCTTCGGCGGCATGCGATTCAAGCTCCACTGGCGAGGTTTTTGAGATTGCGGAGGAACATTCAGGAGACTCTATTGTCTGGTTTTTTAGGAACGTCAATGGTTACTACAAATCCAATCTGAAAATAGGTCATTTGAACATCAACTCTTTACAAAATAAGCTTGACGAGGTCAAGAATATTCTTAACAAGTGCCTATTTGACATTTTCTTTATTTCGGAGACAAAGCTCGATGGTACAACCTCAGATAGTTTTCTCCAACAACCGGGATATCGCACTATTTGACGTGATCGCAAGAAAGGAGCTGGTGGCTTGATAGCTTTTGTACGGGAAGATATTCCTGTCTGTCGACGACGTAATCTGGAGCCCGAATCAGTCGAATCATTATGTCTTGATGTCATGGATTCTAAAAAGGCTCGCTTTATAGTGTGTGCGTGCTACAGATCACCTAAATTCTGTAAAATTACTGATTTCTTGTCGTCGCTTACATCAGCTATTGAACTTATGTATACAAGCCGTCAGGAAATATGATTGATTGGTGATTTTAATATTGACTTGCTCGTTGGGGAGCACGGTGTTGATGCTGAGGATAACTCACTCATGGACCTTTGTGATAGGTTCTGTTTGCAAAACCAAATTAGTGAACCGACAAGGGTGACTGAAAAAACAAAGTCTTTACTCGATGTCATTCTCGCTAGCCATCCGGAACGATATGCAAGTTGTGGTAATTTGCATATGGGTCTCAGTGATCACGATCTTATTTATGCAGTGCGAAAGAATAAATTACCAAGGGCAAAGGCACGTGAAATTGAATACAGAAGTATGCGACAATTTGATTTAGAAAAATTTTTAAATGACCTAAAAACTGTTCCCTGGAGTTCTGCTTACATTTATGACGACGTTGATGATCTATAGCACCGTTGGGCTCAATTGTACACTGAAGTGTTGGACAAACACGCACCAATAAAGAAAAAACGGGTCAGAGGTAATCAGTTGCCATGGATAACTCCATTAATTCAACGCGAAATCTCTCGTCGTAATCGACTGTTTAAGAAACATGCAAAGAGCCCAACAACAACCTCTTGGGAGGAATTCAAGAAACAGAGAAACAAGGTCACATCCCTGAAACGAAAAGGGTTGAAGGCGTTCTGCATGGAGGCATTGTCAAACACTAAACATCATGGTGAGTTTTGGAATAAGTTGAGACCTTTGTTGCCAAGCAAAGAAAAGAAGCAATCAAAGATAATTCTGATTGAGAATGAGCGTGTAATTACCGATTCATTAATGGTGGCTGAAATGTTCAACAACTACTTTTGCGAGGTGTCCAGGAGTGATGGTGACAGTAAGGAAATGGTTGAGTTTGTTGATCATCCTAGTGTTAAAGTCATTGCTGAGAAAACTTGTGATGTTTTTGACCTCGTCCCAGTTGATGTTGGCTACATAAGGAAAATTTTGGATACTCTTGACCCTCGCAAGGCTGTTAAGATATCTCAGAGGCTACTTCGTTTCTCCTCACCTGTTATTGCCGAGCCGGTTACCCATTTAATCACTTATTTTATTACCAATTGTCAATGGCCAATAGTTTGGAAAAGCAGTGACGTTGTTCCTGTTTTCAAGAAGGAAAGTATGACGGATAAGACCTGCTATCGTCCAGTTTCTGTTCTGACTTCCTTATCGAAATTATATGAGAAGGTATTGTTCGATCAAATGTATGAAGCCTTTCATTGGCGACTCTCACCGAACCTGTCCGGCTTTCTCAAGGGTCACTCGTGTTGCATGGCCTTATTGAAATTGACCGAAGATTGGAGAGCCTGTCTTGACAGAAGAGAAGCTGTTGCAGCGGTGGCTATCGACCTAAGTAAAGCTTTTGACTCTGTTTGTCACCCGCTTCTCCTAGCTAAATTAAAGGCATATGGTTTTACGCATGATGCGCTGGAAACTATGACCGCTTACCTTACTGGACGGAGACAGAGTCAAACTTGATGGTGTATATTCTTCGTGGAGAACCTTTAAAACTGGTGTACCACAGGGTTCCCTGTTGGGTCCACTCTTATTTAATTTGTATGTTAATGATCTTAATTATTTTATTACTAATACGTCCTTGAGGCTATACGCTGACGACACTACTCATTACGCCTCTGATGTCTCACCAACAGTATTGCAGTATTTAATTAACTCTGATCTGAGCGTTCTATCGAGATGGTTCTCAATGAATTTTTTACAGATTAATGCCACCAAAACGCAAGCTATCGCTATTGGCCCGTCTTCATACCAGTATGATTTCCATCTTAATGATTCTAATGTCCATACAAAGGACACACTCAAAATCCTTGGGGTGGTCCTAGATAGCAAATTAACATTTAAAGCGCACATAAAGCAACAGCTGAATAAGGGATGCGCAAAGGCTTCGGCTTTGTGGAGAATACGTAAGTTTATTTCAAAGGACGTGTTAGTTCGATTATATAAGGCCTATGTTCTCCCTCATCTTGAGTACTGCAGTCCCCTTTTACTGGGAGTAGGTAACACGGAGACTACTAAAATAGAGACAACTAATTACCTTATATTAAGAACTATATTAGGCTTCTTGAAGTCTGTGTCATACGACTTCCTCCTCACGTTGGCCGACATTAGGTCTTTGGAGAATCGTAGGCAATTCCAATCGTTAGTTATGTTATATAAGTGCTTGTATGATAATGGGGCTCCTGATATAAGTGATTTTTTTCATTTTAGAAATGTACCGTATAGTTTACGCGGGCTCAGTACAAGGCTAGATTTACCTCCTTTTAATCGTGAGTTTTTACATCGGTCTTTTTCATTTTTAGCTAGTAAACTTTGGAATGCGCTACCCCCTAGACTCAGAGAATCTCAAGATATAGTTTCATTCAAGCGTTCTCTTAAAGCCCACATGGCTTAGTGGTAGTGATTGTAAATATCGTTATTGTTAATATTGTTAATATTGCAACTTTTTATTGATAGCTCTTGTCCATGATCTTCGATCCTGTTTTTAGTTATTTAATAGATCTACTTATTGTTTGTATTCTTACAGAAATTATGTTTTATTTCTAATTGTACAAACACGTACACGTTTTAACGAGAACTTCTGTACTCCTAGGTGTCACGTGTTTAAATAAAGGATTGATTGATTGGATCCTAATTCACAGTGGACCTATCATGTACTGAGACATATAGTAAGTTATGTTCATAGCTAGAATATTTACATAATCTCTAGTAATTGATGAAGAAAAAATTATTTTTTGACATAAAATAATGTATTTACCATATTACTTTGTAGTGTATTCCGTCCACCTCGATACCATTTCGTTGAAGGTCATTAACTTCTGCAAACACAGGCCCAAGACAAGTTTTTACTTCTAAATAATCCTCCTTTACTGTAGAGATATAAATTTACAATGTTTAATATTCACCGTCTCTTAAAAGCTGGCATTCTTTATAAAACTGCTGGATTTTAAAATATTAACATTATACAGAGCGATAGGGTACTGGTGGTCACAGTCATGTTCTTGTTCATCGAGAATATTGAACACAGCCATGACAGTGCCAATTTTATTGCTGGTGCATCTTCCATCAGCAGCAAAGCGCAGGCGGAGTTTGTTGCCATTAGCTTGTACAGTGTTGTTTATACTTTGGATGGACAGCAGCTGACTCCAAATTGCCTTTATATCGCGTCTTACTCCATCTCCTTTTTTAGCCTGTGGTAAATAAGAATGAAGTATTAACTTTTTCTTCAGAAAATCCATAGAGGTCTATTCAATTTGATGATTTTTTCTTTGTAATTGAATTTTTGTGATTTCTACACTGGTCAGATTTTATTCACTATAGTCTCGCTTGGCTTTGGTAGTTAGGTACGTGTAGTTAAAATAAATTAATTTGTTTTGACAGACCTCTGAAATTGAATGCAAGGCAATGATCCCATTTTGCCTGCTTCTCTCCTGTTTCAGAACACAGATTGGCGGAAGGATATTTCTTTCCTTGTCTGGTAAAACCATCCTCAACTCATGGTATGCCTCGTCTGAAATCAAGCCTTCATCTTTCGCAACAAGTACATGCTGCGTCGTCCGACAAGTAGAGTTTTCTTTCTCATCATCAGGATCGTGTCCAAGGGGAATGACAACTTCGCGTCCTTCTATAGTGAACTTAATAAGTGATCATAGCATGGTGTATGTATATAGAAAACTTGCCCTGAATGGGATGTCTAACGGACATAATTCTATTACATACAGAAATTTCCGAAATTTCGATCGCCAAAAGTTTCGTTATGATATTCTATCTCAATGTTGGGATAATGTATACGAGTCTTCCAACCCAAACGTGATGTGGCAGCAATGGAAATGTACATTTCTGGCTATCGCTGACAAACATGCCCCACTGAAAACGATGCGCGTTCGTTCACAGAGTTCTCCGTGGATTACCTCTGAATTGAAGGACCTTATGCATAATAGAGACATATTAAAAATCAAAGCTGGCAAGACAAATGATCCTAACGATTGGGCATTATTTAAGAAACAAAGAAATATAGTCAATAAGCAAATACGCTCAGATAAGCAAGCTTATTACCAAAATAGTTTTAATAAGCAAACCAGCGACTCCCGAAAGACCTGGCAGACTATAAACGAGCTAACTTCTCGAAAATCTGGGAAAACGCCAGTGGCTTCACTAAAAGTGAACGGATTAAGAATAACTAATCCATTGGAGCTATCAAACGAATTCAATAACCACTTTGCTAATATTGGTCCAAAACTTGCCAGTGAGATAAATTGTGATAGTGGTAGCTATCAAAGATATCTTACCGCAACAGATAAATGGTTTAAGCTCCAACCCACCAATCCAACTAAAGTATTTTCACTTTTAAATAAACTAGACAAGTCAAAGGCAACAGGCCTTGACAAAATATCTGCTAGGCTTATCAGGGAATGTGCTGATCTCATTTGTGTGCCGATATGTGATATTTTCAATCAATCTATTAGCCAAGGGACGTTCCGAGACGACTGGAAATATGCAAGGATTACCCCTCTTTATAAACAAGGTGACCGCGGTGATGCTAACAATTACCACCCAATATCGGTGATTCCAATAATGGCGAAGGTGTTTGAAAGGATAGTTTTTGAACAGTTATATGCCTATTTGGAAGAGAACGATATTTTATGTCAAAACCAATCAGGGTTTCGTGCTAATCATTCAACTGTAACAGCTTTGTTGGAAGCGACAGATTCTTGGGCATATAATATTGATAACGAGAAAATCAATGGAGTCATTTTTCTAGATTTGAATAAAGCTTTTGACACTGTTGATCATCAGATCCTTCTATCGAAACTAAACCATTATGGTATACATGGAAAATCTTTCAGATGGTTTCAGTCATATTTGGAAAACCGAACACAAAAATGCTCTGTCAACAGGTCGCTATCCAGTAGCTACTCGTTGACTTGCGGCGTCCCTCAAGGGACCATTCTCGGTCCATTATTGTTCTTATATATTAAAGATCTTCCAAATTGCTTATCAAATTGTAAACCGAGAATGTATGCCGATGACACGCACCTCACATATGCGGGAAGCAATCTTGAGAAAGTTCAGTTTTGTCTAAATGAAGACCTAGAAAACGTCTTCAACTGGCTACAAGCGAACAAACTCACGTTGAACATGACTAAAACCGAATTCATGCTAATAGGGTCGAGGCAGAGACTGAATACTCTCACAGCTTCACCAACAATTAGAATGAATAATACTCAAGTGAGCCAGGTTTCAGCTACAAAATCGCTTGGTGTAATAATAGACGATAAACTCGATTGGCATAGTCACATAGAAAAACTAACGAAAAAGATCGCCTCTGGTATCGGGGCCCTAAAGCGAATTAGGCACCTCATCCCAGCATCAACCTTACATCTCATCTACCAAGCTTTAGTAAAACCTCACTTTGATTACTGTGACATTGTTTGGGGTAGCTGTGGGAAAACGCTACGAGACAAACTGCAGAAATTGCAGAATAGAGCAGCCCGTGTGTTGACATTCTCTAACTATGATGCTGATGCAACTGAGCTACTCGAGTTTTTAGGGTGGAACAATCTTGCACGCCAGCAGGAAATCCATAAAGCCACCATGATGTTTAGATGTCTGCACGGGCTAGCTCCAAGGTATCTATATTCAAAGTTTACGTGGCGTGACTGTGCTTATGACCTCAGGGACTCTGAAAATAGGTTTAATGTTCCACTACCGCGCACTAATTATTACAGAAAAAGCTTTAGCTACAATGGCGCCACATTATGGAACAGTTTACCAAGCGATATAAGGAACACAGAGTCTCTGGGGTTATTTAAACGTAAGATCAATGACAGTTTTTAAGTCTAACGCACGGCATTCACGGAAAACAGCTTTAGTGTTATAGTATGTAGTTTTAATTTTAAATATCTTAGCGTATGTGATATGTATTTTTATAGGCTGATGAATTGATCGTGTCTAAATAAAGATTACAATACAATACAATACAATAATCTGAAGAAGAAGACGGGGGTTTCCCTTTAAAATTTGTTTTCATATGAACATAGCTAGATAGACAGATTGATCGCCACATAGATGTATATTTTTTTTCGCTACTTTGCTGCTGGTCAATGTCTCAGTTCTAGTTTCTACGAAAAAATAAAATTGTTACGTACCTCGATGGGCTCAAACTCCTCCAGTCCTTCCACCGATCGAGCCACTAGTTTCCTGACTCGTCTTTTCTTACTATTTCTGGCTGCCGGTGTTAATTGCCGGAAGTCCTTTTTGGTATTATAGAAAACATTTTCAGTCTCTCTGATTCTCTGCTTTAGCAGCATTCCTTCAGCATTTGCTTGTTGAAGTTGAGCTTGGACTTCATTCAGCTGAGTTGCAATGGAGCTGTACTGGATTCTCAAATCGTTGTTCTCTTCCCGAAGACGCCTTATTTCGGCCTCATAAACCTCTCTAAGAGATGGCTGTGTTTGTGCCAGTGTACAACTCTGTTCTCGCTTGTGTTGAAAATGAGTTAGAAAACTCCCACCGCTGACGGACTTGACCTCAAATTTCGACATTACTAAGCGAGTATTAGTTGTCACCACACCCGGACATTTCTGTAGTTACCATCATTTTGTGTCTTGTGTTCATTCATGGATAACTTAAACAAAGCGATTGCTTTTAGTAGATCGCTTGAGACTTGTCAATAGATCATTCTTATCAGGGAGGTGAGGAAATAACCATCTATTGTTTTAATCGTTTCTTATGAAACGGCCGCGTGTAATTAGATGGTTTCTTTTTTAGTTCCCTTTCAAAATTCTTCGTCGTCGAAACCAATGTGTTGGCTTATTTTAACATCGATGGGAGTAAATGCGAGTAACGTGCACCCATGTTCCGACATGCATTCGAGAACGATTGTTGAATATATTTGCACGGATCATATCTTAAAAGCTTTTATAGTCTTTTAAGCATTGTCAAGTTACCGCCTCAATTTCAATACTAATTAGGCAGCGTGTGCGCGATTGTTTGCAGAGGCAGAACTTAGCATATATTGATATTCTTGCGGGAAGTTTAAAATAGGTCACTTGTATTCTCGTGGGAGACTCCAAAGGACAAAATTCGCGTTTTGTGACTACTACCAAAGTTTGAAATCCCTTGAAAATTTCTATAATGCTTTCTAGAATGTCAAATAAAAATAGCCGTATGGTAAAAGAGAAATCTAGCAATTGAATGAAGATAAATTACGCCAGAAAGTGCGCTGAGATCGACTTCTTATACAAGCAGAATGCTAACATTTTCAAGGCAAATTTGCGACCTCTTCTGAAAGCGCAAGAGCAAAGTGAGAATGATACACTGTTCAATTAAACTTTCTTCTCTAAAAGCCATACGGTAAAAGTAGCATTTGAAAAGTAGTCTATCCGTAAACGAATAGAACGTAAGCCTTCCTCGACATTTTCAGCCCTTTTCCTTTATTGTTTGACAATCATTTTCTAATTAGCTTTTAAATTTAGCGCCAGTGTCTCAATAAAAGTACAGGATATGTCGCTGAATTCTGGGTGACAATCTTTATAAGTAATAAAGCTTGTCGATGGAAAAAGTTGTTTGAGATCGGGAGAGTGAAGAGAAATCTTGCCGTCTGGAAAATCAGATGCCATCTTCATGGCACATAAAACCTTCAGTGGCATTCAGTTATTCATCTCTCCAAGAATTCAAAATTCATCTCGGTTTTTGTTTTTTGTTTGTTCTTTTTCCCAGAGGATGAAAAACTTCGTCAATATGGCTACATGGGTGACAAAGTCTGCGATTTTATCACGAAAAGTTCAACTCATTGAACTTCTCGCGTTTTTTCAGCGATGTAGTAGCTGTCGCCATCGCAGCAGTTGCGTGAGGGTGGCTACACGGCTGATTTGCACTGCGCGCTGGCGACACGACAAATTCAGAAAAAAATTGCATCACCATCGCAAGCAAAAATTCGCTCTTGTTGCTGCGGCTTAACATTGTGAGATGTGGAACCGGGCTGCCGGTCAGTTTGACGGAATGAGTTTAATTCAAACAAGTTTCATTCGTGACCATTTACACTGATTCAAATTTCATTTGGTTTCACCACTCTTTGACAGTCTCTCAGTTGCGTCATTCTGTGTCTTGACCAACCCTCCCTGAGTAGCAAGTGACCTTGAACGAAAAGTAACTCCCTCCTCCTCCCCAGGGTAAGATTTGACATAAATGTGCTTTCGCCACATATTTAAATTTCGCGCTTTTGCAGTAATCGGCTATGTTCGCATTTACCTCGTAAATTTCGCTATTGTAATGGGAGCGAGTTTGAATTTCCCTTGTGAATTAATAAGTCATTGTTTGGCTCTAAAGCTATTGTTTCAAAATATCCTTTTATGGCCATATTTGAGACACTAAACAAAGGGTATTGTCTTTGAATTTGATCAGCTTTTCTTGATACGCTTTTGTAACGCAACATGTAACCATTTTTTTCTTAACATCGTTTTATAATACTTTTTCACTTAATCCAAGTCTTTTTTGTGGATATGGACTTCCTTGGATTCACCATTCAAGACGAAGGAGAATCCTTCCTTCTTGTTGAATCTCTTTCGCTTGTTAAAACAATTTTTCTTAATGTGGCCAACTTTTCCACAATTATAACAGCGAACTGCAAAATGAAAATAGAACACAGTAATAGAATCTTGAAAAGAATAAAACAAACCAGCTATCTACTTACTTTTTCTCTGCTTTTCTTCACTTCTTTCTTCTGTGGTCCTCCTCCTATGTTCCCTGTCTTTTTCTTCCAACTCCTCTCTTTTCCTTTTTCTTCTTTCTCTTTGTTTTTCCTGCTTTCTTCTATTTTCTTCTTCTGCTGCCCTCTTCTTCTCCTCTTCCTTTTCTCTTTTTTCATTTCTTTCAACCTCCTTTTCTCTCTTTCATGCAGTTCTAGCTCCATCTTTTTAAGTTCTTCTTGTTCTTTATCAGTTTGCTCTTTGCTAGTTTTGGAATTACTGTCTCCTACATCATTTATTACAGAACTATGTGTAGTTTCAATGTCACTGTCAAGTTGTAACTGTCCAGCCTTTCTCAACAGCTCTTGATCCAATTCAGTTTCATTCTCCTTAGACATCTATTTGGAAAAATATAACTCGTATTAACCAGGGAATGTATCTCTCAACTTATAAACCAGGAGAGCATTTCACCTGCTACCAAACAAGCATAGATCTTACTCTTTATGCTTCCGTTTGGTCTTTTTAGCTTTGACTGATTTCTTTTCTGCTTCAGACTGTTTTGATTTACGGCTTACTTTATCATCTTCATCACTAGACAAAGGACTTGGTACTTTCCACTTTTGTACTTTTGAACTGCTTTCTGATTTCTTACGAGATTCAATTTGTGGAGAGCTTATACTGGTTTCTTTGTCAACAGAACTGCTAGTTGATTTGTGCTTTTTTGCTGGTCTCAAAACACTATCCGAAATGCTTGCAGATTCATTTAATTCAGAAGCTGCACTACTATCCTTATCAGTAGGCAGCTTATCTGACTTTCGCTTTTTTCCTACATCTGTCATTGTTTGCAATTTACTATGTGGTTCATCTTCAGACCCTGACGAGCCACCTAGTTCTTCTAAAAGGCTCTTTTAGCTAGTAGTTATTGTCACAGGGACTGATCTCTTCAGTCCCAAGCTCCTTAGTCCACCACTCCTTCAATGTTGTTACAGAAGGATTGGACTTAAATCCCTCTGAAGCGTTAAGATTTTGACACTTGAAACTATACACCTTCGGATCTCTTACTAAGGTCCTAACCTGTTTCTGATGACTTGCAATAGTATACATCATCATGCCTAAGTGCTCCATGTTGTCAAATACCTCATCTAGATTAGAATTGTCTTCAATAAAATACTTTAGAGCATTGCGCACATCCTTGTTCGTAACTGTACGACTGTTTTTAGTGTTAAACACATTTATCACTTCGTCGAGTTTGTATATTTCGTTCCTAATTGAATCGCAATTGATGTTTTCTAATTTGTTTGCTACAGTAAACATGTTGCTTTGCACAGCTTCGGCAAACTCACTCATGGCTATCTTCGGTCTTACCAGTTATTCACAATTTATTAGATTTGCCTTTTCTACCATTATTTTATCAGGTGTTGATTCAGAAACCTGACCATAAGGAATTAACTTTTGTCTGGGGAAGTGGTTGAAATAGTTAACCCCCCTTTGACCGGACAGGGGTGAACTTGGCGTTTTCTTAGGAGAATACATATTTTACCCAGACAAAGGAGTAAACAGAATGCTCATTCTCTGCTTTGAAGTACTGGATGATATTGCTCTGGATTAGTCTTTGTCAGAAAGAGTAAATCATCAAGTTTTCTTAGACGTGAAATTGCCACATAAGCTGCGCCTTCTGGCACAAAAGCTGAATCTAACCATAGTATGACCTTTCCTAAGGTCTGTCCTGGCACTTTGCAAATATTTGAAGCATAAGCTGGTACTATAGGATACGTTGTTCTCATTTCATTGTCCACTTTTTGACTAACAGCATAAATAGCTACTATGCTATCATTTGGTAGCTTTAAAAAGACCGTAGCATTATGCATGGTTATCACTATTCCAGTCTGGCCATTTACTACGGTTAGTTCTTTATTCCTGTTTTGTGTAATGACTACTCTCATGTTTTTGAACAATGGACTGAATTCATCACTATCGTTATATCGGATATGTCCAAGAAGATCACCTTCCTCAAATAGATTATTCACTGCTAATCTGTTCACTCTTGCAGTTGCAGTCCTTGTCAAAGTTAAAATCAAAGCCTCAGGATATTCTTTTAAAACACTTAAGATGTCAACATCACAAGGCTCATTTTGAAGTAGAACACGTCCTTGTTCAAGCTGACGAATCGTGTTGAAACTTGGTTTAAAATATCGCAGCACCTGAAGGAACTCATTAAAAACAGGATATACACATCTATGCTGTTCCAGAAAGCTCACTATAACACTATTTCTGAATAAAGAGTGACTCTGTAGAATTCCTTCAGTGCCTTTAGTCTACCATCAAATGTTGCTATCGGTTTCTGTTGCTGTTGATCTCCACATAGTAGTACTACTGGTCTTACATGTAACTGTCGCAATGTACTTACTACATGCTGAAAGATTTTAGCTGACACCATTGAAATCTCATCAATAACTATTAGATCGTAGTTTCCTAGATCCCAGTTAATCTGTGGTCTTTCTGTTTCATGCACTGGATATTTGAAAGCACTATGAACAGTATTAGCTGAAAACATTGCATTACAGATGGAATTTGTATATGATGTCGATAACATTCCAGTTGGTGTAGCACACAATAGACGATATTGTGCTTCCAATGCTGTTCTTATTGCATGCTTGATAGCAAAGCTTTTTCCTGTTCCGGGTTTACCAGTAATGAAAATGAACTTGCACCAGTCATGATCTGATGTCTGAGGTAACTCTCTAAAATTTCTTTCATCAACACTTGCTATAACTTGTTCTTTTTCTTCATCAGATTCCTGCTGCTCTAGACTTACTTCTGGAATATCATTATAATACTCTTGTCTTTGGCTGAGAAATCTTTTTACAAGCAAAGTTACTCGTGTCTGTTCTATTGATAAATCATCAGTCTCACTACTGCTCTCAATTTCTCTCAGTATTGTCAAATTTCCTAATACTTGCCTTTGCCAAAGATGCAAATGATCCAATTTGCTACAAATGTATTGAACAACTGTTTCAATAAAATCTGCTTTATGACCACACATTGAAAAACATTCTCTAATAGCTTCACTGTTCTGCCAGACTTCAGCTCGAAAATGTACAGCTGCCGCAAAGTATCTTATTGATAATGGTAATTCATCATGCTTTGAATGCTTAAAATCAGTAGTATTTCTATGAGCATAGTTGATAATCAAATCCTGATAAAAGTATTCATCTTTGAATACACTTCACCTTTTCACTCCTACGAGACTTGAACCACTTTTATAAGCTTTACCTTTCTCGTCATGAAGCCTTAACCATTGTAAGAATGATAGAGAACTTTCACTAGCTGGTCTTGCACAGTATAATTGATGCGATTTGATCTGAGTTTCTGGACTTATTGGCAAACTTAATTTCTTAGTTTGGCTTTGAGACCATGCAATCTTCTTAGACCTTAAAGACATCCACATTTCTGGTTCTCTTGGACAAAGACCACGCAAGTGACGATACGCTGCTTCATAAGGACCCACTCTTACAGAAAACATAGCATCTGAATCAAATGCATCATGCCACTTCGAAACATAGCTCGCTGCATATTTAAGAAGTAGACCATTACCATCCGAAGTCTGAACATCCACTCTACATTTGAGACTTGGCAATAATGTGGAAATGTAAGCTCCCGAGTTTCTAACAAATGCATCTTCAGGATGAAACAACTGCAAAACTTGACCATTGCTCGTCTCTAATACACTCGTTTTGTTTTCAAATTGTTTTTGTCCAGCCCGGTCACTTGGCTGAAGTCGCAGTACTTTTTCTGCTAATTCTTGTTCTGTCCATGGGATATCAGCACGTATTGCGTCTAATTTCATCTTACTAAAATCTTTTAGCCAGACAAGCATATGTAAATGCACTGTACCTCTGTCTTGGAATTCAAATCGATAGAGGTAAGTTTTCGCATTGGTTTCTTTTCTTTTCCGATCAAAATTAAAAACATGATTAGACCAAGTCTTTGTGTTAGAACCACACAAGTAACCCCTAACAATTTGCTTTAAAACTTGCACAATGTGCATAGTTTCAAACTGCGACGCACATGTTGGACCACATCCTCTTTTTTCCCATAATGTATCTAGCCATAACGGAAATGGAAATGTCCATTCATAAGGAGAAATAGTAATGAAAAGACTAGGTCTTCCAAACTGTTCAACGGCATCGAGAAGAAAACGATGTTGCCACCTCCAGTACTCGGTACTGAATGATTTGCCTTCCAACGCTTTATTAGGTGAACAGGTCTTCCACATGCTATAGCTCCACTCACTGTCTGCCAAATCCATAAATCATAATGAAAATGTAAAAGTTCATAATTTAAAGCATAGTCACATATTTGTGAATTGATCATCATCATGTATGCTACCTTGGAGCTCAATCTAGATTGTCTACCATCAAGAATTGTTCTGCACCATGATTTCAACGGATACAGATTTGGCCACAAAGCACACTCTATTCCTTTTCTTTGTCTATAATCATATACATTTAACCGTTGTCGTTTAACAATTGCTGTTTTATTACAAGCATGGGTATCGAATTTATAAATTTCGTGTGGGCAAAGATAGGATTGATAATATACTTCTTGGGGGTACGCATCGGACAGGTCTTTACAACACTCCATCTTCCCATAAAATGACTACACATGTACTGCCAAATACATTTATTGAAATTACATTGTGACCTTAAAGCCAGCCAGATGGATTACAAACTCCAAAAATGTTAAATCAATGTTCAATAAACGTAAAAAATTGTTCACTTCTTGCTGTTTCTTTTAGATCTCTCCAGCCTCTGCAGCTGTTTATCTAACTGCTTCACAGCAATGTAACGAAGTAGCATCGCCATCGTGTCCATTAATTTCTTTTTCATCTCCTCATAGACGTGGTCGTCGTGATTTTTTGTGTCAGACCCCCTTATTTCGATGCTGTCCAATATGATCCTCGCGTCCACAGTGTCGTCTCTGTGAAGAAGATCCAGGATCGTATCAACAAGTAAATATACTTGTTCGGGGCACATCTGTACTGCTTTGGATGCCATTAGTATTCTTTAAAGGTGATTCTTCTACTTTTCTTCAGACTTGAGGAGAAAGAGGACGCCTCGTGGTTTGACTGCCACTGATATATACGCTTCTAACCAATCATAGCGACTTAAACGTTCTATTCAATCATAGTTTGACACACACCTCTAGAACGTGATACTCCTTTGTTGCTGTAAAACTACTTTCACCAGTCTTTGATGAACCGCTGCGATTCCAGTGATTTTTTGAACCACTCTGGGGAATATTTTTCACAGGTCAATGTCACCAGTTCACTCATGACCTCTGCGTGGCTTAACATGGGATTACGGAACGTTGTCCAGACTTCTGTCACATCGTCGATATAAAAATTATTTTTCCTTAACCGTTCACCCAATTGCTGAAATGTCTCCCAATGTTGAAACAGGTAGAGTTGCATGTGACCGCCGATAGGGTTTCGCCAGTCGTTGACTTCGCGCACAATATCATCAAATACATTTTCACACGTATCCATGAACTTATATTTACTGGTTTTATCTTTCATGTGAATGTCAGGCAATTCCTTGTCAAAGGAGGCTTGTAAATACCGCAAAAAATAATACACTTTCATGGGATATCGAGTGGTAGAAATCAGTTCGTAACGTATCTTTTCCGATATAGGTTTGTTGAAATATCCCAACATGCCACGTATGAGTTCACGAGGACTGCTTATTTTGTTTGTGGCACCCAAATCAAATAGGTACTTGTGTTGGTAAAGTAATGCGCCATCGTTAAATATTCTCACGTCGTTCATGATGATGTACACACTTTCCTGGCTTGGTATGAAATGATGAATTTGTGTCTACTGCTAGCTTTAAGGAATATCCATGGGTTTTTGATTCTCCACGATTCGTACCGGTAAATGACATCTCAGACAATAACTACAATAAAACGGCGTATAATGCCAACAGTTTGTAGATTGGAACCATCTTTCTGTCAGACTTTGGGCAAAGGCTTTATTATTCCAAATGTATTGTTGTTGTGGCATCTTTTTATTCAATTTTAAAGTGCACCTACACCCAAAAATTTTTTTTCGCTTAACGAAGTAAGCTTATTTTTTTGAGTATTTCTGCGCAAAAATTTTTTTATTTGCTCAAATCTTCAATTTTCTATGCCCAGTCAAAATACGGAAAATCGGCCGCCATCTTGCCCCACGACCGAGTTTAAAGAGGAATGGCTCTAGTGGGTAATGTGACGTCAAATCGAGAACACGAAAGTCTGCTTTTCACACATTTTCACTTGTTTGGGAAGGTTGTAGTCGATAATTGTCCGAAAATATGCCGACTAAGTGTGCTGTAGAAGGATGTAGCAACGTGCGAAATTTGGAAGAGGGTATCGCGCTCCATACAATCTTCATACAACACACCTAGTAGGCATATTTCGGACGATATCGACGACAATCTTCCCAAACAAGTGAAAATGTGTGAGATGCAGACTTTCGTGTTCTCGATTTGACGTCACATTACCCGCTAGAGCCATTCTTCTTTAAACTCGGTCGTGGGGCAAGATGGCGGCCGATTTTCCGTATTTTGACTGGGCATAGAAAATTGAAGATTTGAGCAAATAAAAAAATTTTTGCGCAGAAATACTCAAAAAAATAAGCTTACTTCGTTAAGCGAAAAAAATTTTTTGAGTGTAGGTGCACTTTAAGTTTAGGAAACTTTTCTGTCAAGTCTTCGATCCACTTGGGTAAATAGGCTTTACTCCCGGTTCTGAAATCGACTGTGACAACCTTCTTCCCAAATCTCTTTTTTCCGTAGACAAGGATCGCAATGACCACATCTACAATGTAATCTAACTCTTTCTAGCTGGTTCTGTCCTCGTGTACCGGTTCACAAGAGCCGATACAAAAGACCGAACAATACACAACAGCTAACCAATGACTCCTAAACAAAGAAAGAACAATGGTAATTCCCTTGTGAACCGGTACACCAGGACAGAACCTTCTAGCTCTTTCTCAGACGGCATTGCTACACTGATTCGAGTGAGTAGTACACGCTGAATTTATATACTTTTAGAAATTATGACAGCTTGTCAATCACATTTTTTGATTGACACTTTTTTATGAGTATATCCTTCTACAAACATTGTAGAGTTTCATTTTCAAACGTCATGTCTTACGAGAAAGATCTGTGTCTCACGCAATTAAGTGGAGCGCTTGAACAGAATCCTCAATGGGCCGGAACGGCGATGGACGAAATATTTGCTTTGATCAACATGCGAGCGACTCAACAAGATTTGTGTCACATTCGCCGACAAGTCTCCAAATACATTGACGATATGGAAAGTTTTAATGTACAAGCAGTGGAACATTCTATAAAAAATCAATTATACAAAGATGTGATGACAGCGTTTCTAGCTTATGTGACTTATTTACAAGTCAAATATCGACTCGAGTAATATATTTACATACCGTGTGGGAATACTATTCTAGCAGACGATAGAAGCAATTACACAGGAAGATACATCTCAAGAAACACAACAAGACAATTATGAACTATAAAGAACATTTATTAAATCATTGTAAAGATTATTGAAACGCGTGACCAAAATAATAAATGTTTTGATTTGAAAAATTAACTTCTTTGTGTTTTTGACTTAATCCCTTCGCCATCTTGGATTTCTTTGTTGTCTTTGTTTCCGGCGCCATCTTGGATTTTATACCGTTATTTTTTCAAATTTTTTAACCCTAACCCTAAAAAGCTCTCTTACACCTACACTATCCAACCCTAACCCCCCTCTTACACCTACGTCATAACCCTAACCCTAACCCCAACCCTAACCTCGTCTACCTACGTCCTATGAATACATTATCTCACTCGGCCGAGCCACTCGGACCAAGGACTGCGTGATTCGGCGGTAAGGCGCCGTACACTACTTTGGTGAGGTTTTATCTTTAGAGATATTAGCAGAAAAGCTTTCTATAGAATCATTTCCTGGCATGTACAGGCCCCTTAAACCTTTCCTTTTGAGGCTTGCTGACATGTACCTGGCACTCCATGAAAAAGACCCTTGTCTACAGTGGTTCAATGGAGAAGAGGGAGTGCTGTATGTGGCAGTGGGGGCAGATGGTGCACCATTTGATAAAGATGATACTGCCACTGCATACTTGGTTAGTTTCCTGAACTTGTTGCAAAGAGTGCAAAGTTGTAATGATAACCATTTACTTCTGGGGGCTAATTGCGAAGAAGACCATACACTCATGAAGTCATACACCAACCATCTGAGAGAAGAAATGGAGGAGGTAGAAGGCAAACATCTGACCACTGAACGTGGAAAGCAGGCTGTGTTCAAATTTGAGTTAATCCCATCTGACTTGAAGTGGATGTCATCCCACTCAGGAGAACTGAACAATTGTGCAACTTATTTTTCACCATTTGCCAATGTTAATTAAAAAAGTAAGAGAACCACAGGTGGTACTATTGGTGGTCCTGAAGCTACATGGCAACCATGGGATTACACAAAGAGACTGATCATGGCAGAGAGAGTCGAGAAGTTAAAGACAAAACTTCGAGATCCCATGGGGAAACAAAGAAATGAGGTCACTAAAATCATAGCTCAAAACAAGTCTAGACAAGAATTTGTACCCCCATTGGGAATGTATGTGGATTTACTCAAGGCTGAACCTCTACATAACACAAATAATGCTTGGCAGAGCTGGTTTTTAACTGCACTTGCCATTGTAATGCATTACACACACCAGAATCTCCTCAAGTCAGCAACAGCAGTTTCTGATCTTCATGTTCCAGACAGTTCCCCCCTGCTTGCATTTCTGAAGTGCCCTAAAGACACCCTAAAGTGTGGGAGACTGTACAAGGCCTTTCTGCGGTGGTTCAGTGAGAAGCAGAAGAAGGGAATTTCATTCTCATATAGATTCACAGGACTTGAATCAAAGTACTTCTGTTGGGAATTTGGCACTTTGATTCAGGAACTTCTGAAGATCCCCACCCTTTTAAAGGGACATGTTCTGAAACTCCACACATTGTCATTCATTGGTGTCAAACTGAGAGATGCAGTTTCAATTTACTCGAGAGTCGAGGTGAGCAAAGAGCGAGTTGAAAATTTAAAGGTTTTATGCTAATAATTTTTCAATGCCAATTGTTTGTTGCTGGCCGACATCACTCCTACCATCTGGACAGTAGGAGTAGCCATCCCCTACCACACTAGCAAATTGTATCAGAAGCTTGGGTATGGATTGGGCCTCAATTCAATGCAGGGTAGAGAAGCAAAGCATGTGAAATTGGTTAAGTATGTGGAGAACACATGCAATGCCAGAAAGAGCCTAAGGTGGTGGACTGTGTTCAGACACGACTTTGTCTGCATGGTATGGCTGCGAGAGAAAGATCCATACAGCATTGCCTATCGCTGTGAGAATAGGAACATAAGTGATTCTTATATTCCTAAGAGAGTTCGCGATTGTGATGACAGGTTTTGCCATTGTGGACTTCCGAAGACAACCACTGCTAATCAAGGGTGTGAGATTTGCACAAGTGATCTAATGAAGTACATCAAGCAAACTGTTGCAAGTGGAAAGATCCCTACTGAACTCAGACAATTCCATCAGAATTACAGTTAGGTTCAAAGTTTTATTCAAAATTGGTCAGCTGTCTAAAAAAAATTTGTCCACTAACACAACAGTTGACTTGAAGTCAAGCACAAATGTATAAACATGCATATAAGCAGAACATGATCCCCAAAGTGACTTAGATTATTTTATTTTTAGGCCCGAGTCGAACACCTTACTCAATAGGTCAAACTGGACCCAACATAATTTTGTTTTCTCAAGCCAAGTCAAACTCCAAACTTCATTCAATATATAATTCAATAATGGTTATCCAGCCAAACTTAACTCTAGCTATTCTTCGCATTGGATAACCAATCCAAATAAAATCCCTCAAATGAGATTTGCTTATGGGAAGTCTTAAGTTTTACTTGGGCCTAACATCAATTAAATATCAACAAAAATATATAAGTAATATATGAGTAGTTTAATTATTATATTATTATGTATTAAGTTTTCAAGTCAAGTTTGTTCAGTGCAGGGGAATGCCACTTGGACTCCAGTATCCGTAATGAAATTTAAGTTCAAACAACTCCTTTGGCTTATTAAATTTGAGCTCCATTGGATTTTTATTTGACACTAACACCTCACACTTCTCCAGGCCATTTTGCACAGGTGCCATATGCCTTTTCAAAATCACTGCAGGATCGACTCTTGTACCATCTAAATCCATCCTAGCGAATAAGTATTTCGCCTTTTGCATATCTGTTATCTCGTATACGACTTGTGTATTTGTTTCCCTAAATCGTTGACCGAAGCTAGTACGTTGCAGAGGGTCTTTAGAAATACATTCAAACACCTCCTGCAGCGTGTCCATTTTAATATCCCCACGCCATGGATTGGAAAGTTTTGGCCTTGTAATCAGGCGGCGAATTATTTTGCTATGAATCTTTCGCAGGGAGCTTGCGACCATCCCTCTTAATGGTACTAATCTTTGGACAGTGGAAAATCTTCCTCCACGAAGACTGTATTTGGTATCCAATATGGATACAGCAGCTTCCAGCTCTGAAAAAATTACTGATCCGTCCCATGCCATTGCCAGTATCAACCCTGCCCAATAGATCGAGTTTGCAACGTTGAATTGGTCATCGAAGGCTTTCTGCAAACTGTAAATTGGCCGCCATCTTGAATTTTACCCATTATTCATCGCGCGCCTCTAACGCAACATTGATGGGGTGGTCTGGGCCCACCGTGCATTCTATTGGTGATCCAAGAGTGTTAATTTCAATTCTTAACCCTCTCAATTTAGCAAGTTATGAGCTTCAAAAGAAGGCTCCCTCTAAAGTTTCAGAGGGCTTAGGTAATCGATGGACATAGGCATATATTACCTAAACCCTTGAAATCGACATGACTATAAGTTTATTTGTAGAGGGAAAGAACGAGGACAAATATCGCTCGCTCGGGAATGATGGGAAAACAACGTTTTTGCAAGGTTTATGAATATTTAGCTAAAAAAGGTGTCATTCCCACGCAAAAGTTAATGACCTCTGGAAGGGTAAGTTTGCACTCCAATAACTTTGTAAGTTTCAAAGGGAATATCGTAAAAACACGTCCACGTCAAACGGAACGTATATACTATCAGTGGATAAATTTTCAAATCATAAAAATTAAATCCCAATTTTTTATGAATTTTTTCGTGTGTTAATGTGAAAACGAGAGGACATTAACAACGAAGGAACCTATTGTAAGATTCATTGTTAATGCGGACACCCTCAATGTTAATGCGGACTCCCCCAATGTTAATGCGGACTTCTTCATGTTAATGCGGACTCCTTCATGTTAATGCGGACTCCTTCATGTTAATGCGGACTCCTCCATGTTAATGCGGACTTTCTCAATGTTAATGCGGACTCCCTCAATGTTAATGCGGACTCCCTCAATGTTAGTGCGGACTCCCTCATGTTAATGCGGACTCCCTCGTGTTAATGTGGACTCCCTGGGTTCTTCTAGGTGCGATATCTCAGAAACGGCTGGAAGGAATTTCGTGAGATTTTCACAAGATGTTTATTGTTTATTTCTCACTCTTTTGTGTAAATAGGTCCTCAAGTTCTAATAACAAGGGTCCTCCGACAGCAGCAAAGCATAAAACAAGCATCAATCATCGTCAAACATGAAAAGGAGGTCCTCAAGTTCTAATAACAAGGGTCCTCCGACAACATCAACGCATAAAACAAGAATCAATCATCATCAAACATGAATAGGCTATGAGTATGACTATGACTAAGACTGTGACAATAACTATGACTATAGCTATGACTATGACCTAGACTATGGCTAGCTATCTAGGGCGGTAAAAGAGGTTTCCAAGCTTTAAAATAACTTCTCAATCCAACCCCCGTAGCCTATTTTACAAGTTGTACTAGTCAATCTTTCAACCTCTATAACCCTCTTGCTTCTGCACGAAATTTCGTCAGACTTGACACCAAACTAGTTGCATGCCATGTGTATAGCTCACTGAAGAGGCAAGTCAATAGCATGTCAGGTTCAAGAGTTAGTAATTTTAATGGGAGCACCCCTTTTCATGTCCGCCATCTTTGATTTTTTTGCCAAGGGGTAGCATGGCCATTTTGGTCAAAATTTTAGATTCGGCTCAAACTCCTGCTATAGGCTAAGTGATTCCCAAAACGATTTTCTGGTGCTTTAAAAGTGGTTTTATAGCCTCAATAGGGGATTTGTTCACTGTTACCTTGGCCCATTTTTCATGTTTCACTAGTCAATCTTTGAACAGCTGTTACTCCCTTGTCCCTTGATGTCACGACTGTATATTTAATACCCAACTAGTTCAATATCTTGTGTATGACTGGGTTAAATTGCAGGTAAATCCCATCGCAGCTTAAGAAGTTAGGGTCTATCATATGAGAGCACCCCATTTGGTGTCTGCCATCTTGGATTTTCTGGCCAAGGGGTAGCATGGCCATTTTGGTCAAAATTTTAAATTTCCCTAAAACTCCTGCTATAGGCTCATTCATTTCCAAAACGACTCTCTAGTGCTTTAAAAGTTGTTCTGGAGGCTTAAGACCAGTTATTCTCACTTAGACCCCTTAGCCCATAATACACGTTTGACTTGTCAATCTTCCAACCACCATATTTCTTTTGAGTGGCCCTCTAATTACTTCAAACTTCACAGCAAACTAGATCCCTGCCAGGTCTATACCTCACAAAAAGTGCAAGTCGGGAGCGCTAGACATTGGGTAGTTATAGCATATCCCATGAGGGCACCCCATTTGGTGTCTGCCATCTTGGATTTTTTGGCCAAGGAGTAGCATGGCCATTTTGATCAAAATTTTAAATTTCATTCAAACTCCTGCTACAGATTCCATTATCCCAAAACGAATTGACTGTGCTTTAAATGTGGTTTTGAAGCATCAAAAAGAGTTATTCTCGCCTACACTCCTTAGCCTACTTATATTACTGAGATGAAAAGAAGTTAAAGTCTCTCAACCCTTCCAACGACAAAGAACAATACACTATCAGAGCTTTCAATAACAATTTCTTCCGTTGCTCAAGTGTTTTTCACAGGCTTGGGATGCAAGACCAAAGGTCAACCCTCCTCCTTTCTCATCCGGGCTTGGGTCTGGCAATGGCGGAGTTAAAAACGCAAGGAAAAAGACAACGCAACGAAAAAAAAACACAACGCAACGTTGCAACTAAAAAAAAAACCAAATGGGTGCCGTGTGAAGTGATGTACCTGTTGTGTGAGACTGATTGATTCGTGGGGCACTCCCTGGGGGTTGGCTACCCCAGCTCGAGTTTAATCCCTAACGAATCACTCAGAATCAGAGAACAGGATACAACAAGTGACCACACGGTCTTTTTTTTTTTTTGTTTTTGTTTTTAGAGTTTGTTTTTTTTTAGTGTTTTTTCCTCTGGAAGGCACTTCCCCACTCCTTACTTGCGGTTCTTGAACAGGTTCTTACCTTCAGTCCAGGTCCGCCCGGAAGAGTTCTTCCACAGAATTTGCTCAAGGCGGATGTCCAAGCAGAAGACGGTCCTGTTTTCAGTATTCCTAGGAACCTTGTCGAAGTGGGTGAAAGCGGTTTTAATTATTTCGGTCTCCTCCTCAGTCCAGGGTTGCCTTCCAGAGGCAGAGGAATAAACAGATGCACCAGAAGAGTGCTCCTTTGTGTGCTTTTCCATGTACGCAGCTGTTCTTTGGGGGGATCCTCCTCCGGGACACTGGTGGGGCCGGCAGGCTGCTGTGAACAGACCAAGTACCACACCTGGTCCAGCACCCGCTTCACCTTCCTCTCCGAATTGACTATCTTAACCAATACTTCATCCCCCTCATTAGAGCCACCACTCGTTTCTTACGGGGAGATGTTCATTCCCGTATGTGGTCTGCAAAGACCACAGAAATGGCAGCGAGCTCCTCTGAGGTCAGAGATGGCTTCAAAGTCTCAGAGGGGCGGCTGGCGGGTTGGTTTCTCATTGGTGCGACCTCGGTCTTCCTAGGTGTTGTTTCTGTGTGCAGTCGGATCTGCTGCGAGGTTTCTGCTGCAAGTTCGGTCAGGTCCTCCGTGAGGTACCTAGAGTTGGACAAGCGATGAAGAAGAAACACAAAGAAATGAATGAATGATAAACTTTAATTAAGTGTGTATGTTTTTAGCTATAAGCTAATGGGGGACACTAAAAAATTTAAGTCACATACATTTACATTTGTAGATGATAGTTATTTACAGTAGATAATTAAAAAGATTATAAAGTTGTTTAGTTAAGTTTTAAATTTCAACGAGAGTTTGAAAGGTCGACTTTTCTTATGTTCTTCTTGAACGAATTTAGAGTTTCTATCGTTCTTAGGTGTCTTGGTAACTTCGACCAGATGAGAGGTCCCATATATTTAAAAGAATTCCTACCAAATCTTACAGTTTCGAATCTTGGCAGTTCAAAGTCACTGTTCCGTAAATTATATTGAGTGTTCTTTATATTAGATAAGTCAGAAATATTCTCAGGTACGAGACTGTGCTTAACTTTAAACATCAAAGTGGCAATGTCTTGTAGGCGCTGATTGTTCAATGTCGGTAGTTTGGCGCAACTTAGCAGTTCTTGATAGGACACTGATCTAGTTTTGTACACTGCCTTAAGTGCTCACTCCTGAATCCGCTCAAGCTTTCTTCGATCCGATGCATTACAATCTGATGCATATAAATGTAACTATTCTCTAGTACAAATGTTGTATGTTTGGGAGAAAGACATGTTCAAAAAAGCTGCTTATAAGTGGATGTATTCCTATGTTAATTACCAAGTTTGTGCCGTCTGTTTGCTGTGGCACATAAGCCTCCGCAGCAGATCCTCGTTGATGGGAAGGCCACTCCGCTTCTTCGTCTTCATCATCGTAACCAGCCACTTCCTGAAGGCTGTGGTGCTCATGGGCGGTCGGCACGCACACCAGATTTCAGCACGAACGCTGTTATTCTGCGGCCAATTGTGCCCCTCTGGTAAGGAGCACCATCGGACTTCAGGAAGAGCTTCCCGGAGTCGGACAAGTCCGCACACACCACTGGCCTGAGCTTGGTAACAAAAACCTCCAAATTCTTTGCTATCTCCTTACTGCATGGAATCGGTGCAGGGCCGTCCACTTTACGTTTGTGACTCGTCACAAATAGAACTTTTGTTCCATAATTTGCATCCCATTGGGCAACCTTCCGCTGACCAATGGATGCCATCTCCAACGTGCCGGGACACGTTCCAACACTACGGGTGAGTGGCATGATGAGGTAGTCCCTTGTGCCGCATACTGGGCGACGGTAAGGTTTTGTGTGTCAGTGCACCTCTCCGCGGAGAACAGTGCCCTCTGGCTCTCTACTGCTGGTCACAAAGTCATTATTTCATGAACCTCAGGTGTTGTGAGCATCTTGTAATGATAGTAATCATAATAATAAAGACATTATTCATCCAGGTTAGCACGTAACAGCCAAATGCTAATAAACTTGGAGCAAATAGCATTGAAATTAGCGTACCTCTCCGCACTTGAAGTCTCCTTTGTTATACTGCGTCACCAGCCCTTCATGGCGAGCATCTCTTCTAATATCTCCAGGGTTGGTTTGGAGATGGTGGGCAAGCCAACTCTCTGCTTCCTGTGGACAAGGAAGTGGAGGAACATCTGGAGCGAGTTGAGGTAGCTCTTCAGGGTTCCAGCTGCCTTCTTGCCTAGATTGGGCACAACCCAATCGAGCCAAACTTTGCAGCCATCCTCCTGAGAGAGCACCTCAACGTCGCTGCCAGCTGGCTCCAGCTCCTCCAACAATCTGTGCACCTGGGATGCATGGTGCAGGCTAAAACAAAAGTGAAATGAAAGAGTGAATCTTTACTTGGTTTGAACACAAAAACCACTTATGAAGAGGAATGAGAATACAGAATTGGCATGATTGGAAATGTACATACATACCAGTTCTTATCCTGATGATATCCTGCCACAGGCATAGCAAGGTGTCTGTAAAAGCCCGCCAGCCATTGATGGTTAGAAAACCAACACCAATCGGTTCCTTACTACCTGCACAAACATTATTGAACACTAAAAAGAGGTCCTCGGTACTATTAAGAGGGCCTCTAATAACATCATGATTGTCGTTGCACCCTTAAAGTTCAAGCAAAGCCTGCGCAGAAGCGTCCGTTTCCTATGCGAGGAAAATGTTTTAGGAGGGTGCCCGAGCACCTTAGAAACGTCTTCCAATAAGTGAACGGCCTCGAAAAGGTAAAAAAACCGGAGCAGAAAAAGTGTGTACTTACAGCTTTAAAGTTTGGCTGAAGTGACGTAATGTTGGTCCGCAACACGCATTTACACTTAACACCGGGCAAAAAGTGAGAGATAGCTTCAACTTTGACAAAGTGTGGACACGTGGTTTTTCATTCAAACAACTCGAAACTTACAGTCATGACAGAACAGTTTTTTTTGCCTCTCTTGTGATAGTCCTAAATTTAAAAGATGTTGATTGACATCTGTCAATTAGGGTTGCCTCCTGTCAATTTTCACAGGGAACAATACATCATTCTATGTTCTGTTTAAGTAAAATTAGGTCAAAGCAATAATTTTATAATTTTTTTTAGAGATTTTCAAAGGTCTATGAGTTAGGCAAAAATATCATAATTGTGAGATGGACAGGAACTCACTCAATCTACTTTAACTCAATAACCCTCATTCTTCCAGTATTCAAACTTAGCAGGCGTTTAGTACTGGAACTGTTGTAGTGTATCTGTAAGTATCAAGTTAATAGAGACATTTAGCACCAGGGTTTTTGCATTAACGGCAGACCTCAAACGGCAGTTCCAGGTTAGGCGTTTGGCGTTTGACGTTTGGTGTTTGACGTTTATGGCTTCTACCACTTTAGCTACACTTCTCCAACCTCAAGCAAATTTACGTAGAAAACTTGCGAATTATGGGAAATTCCAGAAAATGGCGGCTGCTGCAACGTTAGTTTTTCTAAGCTGATGTATTTCAGGATTTTTTGGAGTTCTCAAACCTTCATTTATCTGTAAAAAAGAAATAAATGTTTTATTCTCCATTTCTAAGGCATGATTTTGAGGACATCCTTGCTGTAGCTCTGGCCTATGACAGCAGTTCTTCAGATGGTTCGAGCGATGAAGACGACCTGGATCTTCTTCTAGTCGATGCCATGTTCCCTGAAACTAGCAAACCCGACTATATACGGCTCAATTTGGAAGACTTGACTGAAATTCAGTGTGAGACGATGTTTAGGTTGGTTTTTTTTCCCCAATTTTGGACACGATGGCCTTTTGTTGAATTTCAAATTAAAAAACATTAACTTCATTGACAGGTTCCAAAAACACGACATGCAACGCCTCCTGACTGCATTGGAAATCCCAGAGTATTACATTTGTGTTCAGCGAACACACGCAACTGGGATGGAGGCCTTAATGATCTTACTCAGGAGATCGGTCTACCCAGCAAGATGGTGCGATCTGGTACTCTTTTTCGGAAGGTCTGGGTCTGAGCTCAGTGTAATATTTAACGCGGTATGTTTTCATGTAATATTAAGTTATTTTGGAATTAAAGACAAATAACATGCGCAATAAATTGACTAAATGAATATTTGCATTTCTTGATAATGGATGACCTCTATGACCGGTTTCAACACCTACTCGATTCGTTAGATCTAGTGTGGTTGGACCCCGAGTTTTTCTCTCAAGTCATAAACAATAAAGGAGCACCGCCCAATCAGTGCTGGGATTTTATTGATGGGACTGCGAGACCTATTGCACGCCCCGTCCACAATCAGCGCATCATGTTCAGTGGACATAAAAGGATACATTGCTTGAAATTTCAGCCGAGTATTATCCCCGTTCTTTAATTCGGTCGGATGCATCTTAAAAATTCCTAAGAAACCTTAATTACTCCCCACCCCCTTCCAGTCTTGGTTAAGGCACCTTAGTCATTTAATTAAGCCTCTACCCTCCCCCCCCCACACACACACACACATACACACACACACACGCACGCACACGCGTACACCTCCTGAGAATGTCATTTTTCTAATAGAGTCAAGTATCATCAAATCTTGGTTTTAAAACCTTGGCTGTCACAATTTTGAAGGCCTTTTGTTCTTAGAACAATTATTACATGTGGATGTGGCAATGGGCTTTTGGCTAATGAGTTTGGCAGGTGGGGAGGGGAGTTGGGGTAGTAACCAGGATTTTGCAGTGCCAGCCCTGGGCTTGGCAGGTGGGGAGGGGAGTTGGGGTAGTAACCAGGATTTTGCAGTGCCAATCCAGGGCTTATACAGTTTCCAAGTACTTTTTGGTCCTAAAGAACTAAAAGCACAATGGAATCAGGAGAAAATGGGAATGTAACCAGGGGCTTATAAGTGGAATTTTGTGGTATGTAGTAAAAGCTGTGAATTATGGTGTTAACATGGGTTATTTTCTCAGTCAGTTGTGGCACCAAACGGCCTGATTGCACACATGTTTGGCCCAATAGAGGGACGTCGACATGACGCATTTATGCTTGGTGTAAGTGGACTGACAGACAAGCTTAGCAGATTCCAGACACCCACAGGAGAGCCATACGTTGTGTATGGGGACCGTGCCTATGGTTTAGCATGCAACATCATTGGACCCTTTCGTGGAGCCCATATTGCTGATGATGAACAAGCATTCAATACAGCAATGAGCAAAGTCAGGACATGTGTGGAGTGGGGCTTCGGTAAAATGTGTCAAAATTTTGCCTACTTAGACTTTAAAAAAAATCTCAAGGTTTTGCTGCAGCCTGTTGGGAAGTATTACTTAGTGGCAAGTATCTTAATTAATTGCCATACTTGCCTGTATGGGTCACAAACCAGCACATTTTTTGACCTTGATCCCTCTTCATTGGAAACATACCTTTCTAGTCTCTAGTGCAAAAAATTTTTTTTTACCATTACCATCTTTTTTTGGTTTTGTAACCAAGCTTGAAATGGCAATGCATAGTGGGCCTCCCCATGCTGTAATTTTGAGGAGGCAGCTTATAAAATGGAAAATCTTTAATGAAATATACTGAAAAACAAATAAACAAGCTAACAAGTCAAGTTGAAGGCTTTTTGCTTGAAAATCATCCATCAAAAAATCTTTTAAGCAAAGATCAAAGCCAAACCAGCCCATACAGCCTCAGATGTCTTGCACTAATTGGCAACCATAAAATGCACTACTGAGTCTGCAAATTTTGCTTGCACCTCATGTTTGCATTGCTAGAGAGAACCCAGCTATAACCCTGTCTGAGCAAATGTAGAGTAAGTAAACAAATCATTATACATAACTGTAACCAGGGCTTGACACTGACGATAGCCTTCTAGCCAGACTAGTAGAAATTCAGGTTTGGTTAGTGGTTTTTGATTTCAACCAGCCAGTTTAGCTAGTAAACTAACTGAAAGTGTTGTAACATCTAAGATGCCACTAGCCACTTGGCTAGTAAGTTGAAAAGTTAGTGTAGAGGCCTGGTAACTGTCTGAGTCTGTTTAGTCAGGAGGTGGTACCAGGAACCCCCCTTCCCCCTAACCCCAAACAAAATTCAAATGAAAAGTTGAAATTTAATTGTTACTTGCATGAAATAATTATGTTGTGAAACACAACAGCTGCCATATGCAGGCACACAATTTAGTGATAAACATTCTTTGTAACATGCCTTCACAATATTTTGGCCCATGTGAATAAAGTTGACATCCATGAAGTGAAAAGTCCGGTCAAGGTAATGCCCAATGGTTTGCTCACGGTAAAACAATGGAACATACAGTGGAAAAATGGACACAATGCTACAAAAAATTTTCTTTCCCCTTTTTCTTCTAAAGACGGTCTTTCAAAAGGCTAAGAATTACCCTCCTTTCTTGCATTTCCATTTCTAACTTTGCCTTTCTTTCTTCTGCCTCTGTGGCATTCTTTTCTTTGGCAAATTCCAATTCCATTCTTTTAAGTTCTAGCTCATCCTTTTTAATTTCAGCTTTCTGAGAGTATTTTTCTGTCAACATATCCATTGCTGAACATTTAGTTGCACGCTTCTGGACCCTTTTTCTCTTTGAACCTATAATGATCAAAGATTTTTTTTGCTTCAAATTTCTTTCAACGAAGTTTGATCTTTTATCTTATCCTATCTTACACTTTATTACCAATGCAATAGAGTGAAAGTAGTATTTCAGAGAAATTCAAATAACAAATGTACAAACGTTTGTGGAATTTACTTGAAAATTGTTAAAGTAATAACAATCATCACACTATTTATAGGTGTTTCACTAAAATGCTGTTTGCACTTTTGAAGGGGTTTAAAATCAAATTGGTTTGAAAATTTTTGAACCCCCACAAAATCAAACCACAATGGACGAATGTTTGTTTCATTAAAAGGCTTTGAAATACATGTCTCAAGCACTCACAAAAGTACTACTGTTTGAAAATAGCTGGCCATTGTCTATTTCTTTATGTAAATGCACTATCAGCCATAGCTATTACACTGTAATCAAACACAGGTTTTAAAAGATCAATCAGCATTGAATATTTATACACTACAGTAATGTACCTCTCAAAGAAGTGCTTCCATCACCACTATCGGACCCCCCTGAATCTTCATCAGACTTACTAAATGTATCACTGGGACGCTCTAAAAGAAAAGGAGTTGAAACTAAATCAGCTCTCACCAGTGACAATTTGATCAGGATTCATAGGTGAGCTACTTTTGGCTGAATGTTGTACAATGAATGTGTGAATGATCATCACAGTTATGAACACTAATTAAGCTGTAGTGAAAATATAGACCAAAAGAAATTCTGGCTTGTGCAGGAGTTGACCCCGTGACTTCTGCATTCCTGGTGCAGAGCACTGCAGCAGTCATGCAGAGGTCATGGGTTTGACTCCCGCACAAGCCTGAATTCTCTTTTTGGAACAGTTGGATGATTAATACTTAATGGTAATACAGCTATAAAATTATCATGTAGTATGTTAACTTGCTAATCTTTCTACAGCTGCCTTTCTCATTTTCTCAGCTTTCTGTCTTTCACCTTCCTCTTTCTTTTTCTTTGCCTCCTTTTCTGTCTTCCTCATCTCTGCCATATCTCTTCTGTATGTAATTATGTCCTCACAGAGCTGCTGCAGCTCAGTCAACTACTCTTCTGTGCCTGACCTTTCAAAGTCAAATTACAGTCAAACCTGTGTAAAATGGTCACCAGTAGCTTTGTACAGGTTGATTGTTTAATGAAGGTTCAACATCTACAGTATAAAGAATTTGACATTGTTCAGCCCTACCTACATTTTTATTGATCACTGTAAGAAATTTATATTTCTTGCTCATTTGTAAAAAACTAAACTACAGCTTTTGAGTACTAATTTAGCTATAATTGATTGTACATTCGGATGGTATCTTCTTACTCTATGAAGTGATTGCTTGATACAATAACAATACACTCGTTGGGACCAAATTGCATTGTAAAAGGTGACCGCTTAACAGAGGTCACAATATTTGGAATAACAAGTAAAGGGAGAAATTTTCAAGGCTATCAAAACTGACCGCTTAATACAGGTTGACCATTAATACAGGTTGACCATTAATACAGGTTCGCTTGATACAGGTTTAACTGTAAATGTAGAACATAAATGATGTAACCATGTGCCTTTATCGAATTAAAGTGTTGGGACAGTTACCTTTTCAAAGCTTTGGCGTCCTCCGATTTGTATTTCTCAAGTATTCTATCCATCTTTTCTCGACATCCTCTCCCTTTGACTTCTACTTGTTTATCATCAGTAGAAAAAGCTTTGCTGAGTATTTTTGCTACTTCGTCCCACTCTTGGGGCTTTTCAGGTAAATACTTTGCCACCTCCTTTGCAAGGGCTAACTCGTGCTTCATTTCTGGCCATCGGAATGGAGCCATGATACCCTGGAATTAGAAAACATTTTAAGCTTTCTCAGATACCATCTACTGCTGCTTGAATAATAAGCCTTAAAGGTGAGGAAAGCCTCATTTATGAGCTCACAGAAGGCCACTAACGACCGAATCCTTCGAAAAAAACATGAAATTGAAGAGGTCGCCATATTGAATTTTCAGACAACAGCAGTGTTTGATTTTCAAAGGGCAACAAGAAGTCCTATTTTCACTCATTCACTAAAAAAATATCTCTAAACTTGTTCTAAAAAGACTGGTTTACATAAATTTCTGATTTATACGTGGCATAAAAACAAAATCAGGATGAAAAACGTTCAGGTAAATCACTTACGTGAAAACCTACCTCGCCGTTGAAAACGCGCGTTGAGAACTCCGAACGTGACCGCAGGGCTTGTTCACGTGACCTCCACCGGTTTGCCGTTCGAGGTTTCCGCTGAAAACCCTGGTGCTAAATGTCACTAATTACTCAAAACGCATCAGATTTATGGCGTTTAAAAGTAGATGAAAGGGGTTGGAAAAATCAATCCTTTTTTTAATTGTAGTGAAAAGTATACGAGATTGTGATTACGTCGGTGTACGTTTAACGAAAAACCGATAAAAAGTGATTTTTTTTATGAATTTCTTAAGATAAAATTAATAGGTCCGTATAGCGTACATATGAGACCCGTGTTACCAGAAAATTCGTAAAAAATGCTCCAATAGACCATTTTCTACGCCAATTACAACAAACTATTGTTAAGGTAATGGACAATCATGTGTATGTGATGTCGTGTCAATTTCGTTCGATTTTTAAGGTTTTCTTAGCCCTGCAAAAAAAAGAGCCAAAACACCCCTTTTTTCGAGCTTTTACTTTCGCCAGCGCATGCGCAAAATGATTTCATTACTTTTGAATACGTCACGTTAATGTGGATAAAGTTTCATGAGGAGTGGTTTTTTTTTAAGACCAAGAAGATGTACTAGTTAGGTTATAAGACCCCTTAGCGCATCTTTCACCCTTGACTTCTCTAGTAGTTTAAGGCCTGGGTTTTATTTTGGCTTGAGACCCCCAGCAGAGTTTCAAGACTTAAAAAAATGGCGGCCATTACCGTATGGCGCGTTCGAAGTTTAGATCAGAGAGCCTTTACGCTTTTGGGGAGGCGAACATGGATATATCTACCGAAATTTTTTTCAGAAGACGTTGTTTTCGTGCAGTTGCGAGGTCTACAGCTGACGTGAGTGGTATTTTTGTGTTTCACGGGGCAAATTAGCTCTAATCTGCCGTAGCTTCCATAATGCTCTGAGGCGTAAATCCAAATAACGAACGTTTCATTCAAGGAGGGCGCATTTTTTCGTTTACTAAATTGTAGAGGCAAGAGTACCATATAACCCCATACATTAACTATGCATTCAGACTAGTAGACTTTGTTTTTAAATTTTTGTCGTGAAAGACAACGAAGTGGAATACATAATTAATGTATGGGGTTATATGGTACTCTTTCCAATTGTAGATTACAAATGTTTTGGTATGTTTCGGAAATTTTCCATTCTCGTCAGTGTAGGATGAGGTGGAAATTGATAAACCGCGGAGTGAAAACTTACCCGTAGCGTAAATTTTGTTGTTTACCAAATTTAAATGCCTCGGCTCAACGCCGAGTTAGAAATTTAACAGTGATTTATAGTACAACACTTTTGTGGATAAATGTATTTATACGAGCTTCAACAAAGAGAGTTCATTACTCAATCTACAAGGCATGTACATGAGAGAAAGCAAAAAGCTATGCGTCAACAGTTGTGTTCTTATACATGTGTAGCGAAATTTAAAGTATACATATCTATATGTTTTAGATTGAATCGATCTAAAGAGAGGTGACAAACTAAATTGGGATGTCGTCTTTAGCCTTAGTTAACAATGACTGATTTCCCAGCCTGTGAAGAATAACACAGACATTCTCAATCATACATGAACATGGCAAATAGGAATCTGACCATCACCTTTTCTTAACTCTGATTTTTCCTTAAATTCTTATACAACTTCCCTATTCATCAGAGCATGTTGTGCAACTTGTGAAATTAAAGCCATCTAAGTTATGGTAGTATTTTCAGTAAAGTAATGTAAACTGTTGCCTGAGACTTCTTTTCTAATTTCATGTTCACAGTGTATTTTATTAAATCCATATGGACAAGATAGCTCAACAGCACAGCTATCCTGCAGTCAAACAATCTTTGACTCACTTATGATGAAGGTGAGCAATCAGTAATGAGGTGTTAATTACCAGTAACAAATTTGCTCTTAATCTGAAGCTTTCGGTGGTAAAAATGATGGACAACAATCACTTTCAGGCAACTTATTACCTTTTTTAAAATGATCTGACTAAATCATTTAAGGGAATAAAATTAGGTAAGAATGCTTGATCAAAATACTTTATAAATGTACTGTAATCATCTTCCAGGATTGTAACAATTTTAGAGCCACTTTTTTCTTGTGAAGAGTACTTGCTACCTCTTCTGATAACTCATAGTCATAAGCATTGGGAAGCCAGTTATTTTGCATTAAGAAGGTTGCATCTCGTACTTTTATATCAGACTTTAGTTGCCTAGTGGCCTTCAGGACAAGAAGCTGTACTTTTGCCAGGTGGTTTTCATACCTGTTGGCACAATATCTGGATTTGGGGTTGCAGTTTAGGTAGTTGTGTAATTTTTCAGGCTGTATGACTTCAGGTGTTCCGCTTCGGGGCATTTTTTACCCTCCTTTTTCCTGGTTGCAAAATATGTTCGTTCAGCCAGGTGAAGGTTGACATAATTTTTTATTTCAGGAATTTTCTATATTTTTTTCTTAATTTTCTCTTTTCTTTACAGATTTTTTTTTGCCTCAACATGTGATACTTTCTTTGTCAACCCAGCCTCGGAAACCATGGACATTACTTCTCTAAAGGACTTTCCCAGTGGCTCCTTACATTCAGAGTCAAGTTCCTTATATATCGCTGACCCTACGTTTTTCACTTCTTTTTGTGTTGATTTGAAGATTTTTTTTCCTGAAAGCTATTTGGCTCGACTTTTTGCTTCTGTGAATGCCTCCCGTCTGCTCGCCACAGAACCTGTGCTTTTTTTGAAGAGGCTACTCTCTGCTGGTGTTTTTAAGAGACAGCATTTGCGCACTACTTGGTGCAGAGATTTTTTACCCTGGGCAGTTTTGTACCAGCTTTCCATAGAATATGCATTTAGATACTGTTGCTTTTTTCTGGTGGTGATCACTGGGAAATTTGGCTATCAATAGCCTTATATTTCTTGAGAAAAAGACCTATTGATGAAATTATACTTTTTTGTAATTGTGCTTCATTTTTCTACCTGTAAGTATTTAGTGACCTTCAAAAGATTTATGGAAAGAAACACTTACTTTTGCTCTCATGTAAATGGGGATATTCTTTGAAATGTTCCATTTGGAGCCGATATCTCTCTTCCAATTGCTGGCTTTTATATGCCTTTTCTGATTCATTGTCGTTTCTTGAAAATTTTTTTGGGCAAGGGACGTAGTATTTCATAAATAAACATGAGCGAATCAATCCCTAGTCAATCCCCACGTCAATTTACATTTTGTTTCTATTTTCTTTTTCACTCAATAACGTTTTTTCCCGTTTTTGTTATTTTGTACGACATGAAATTGGACAGACGCCTCCAACTGAGCCGGCAGGAAATCAGTGCAAAGGGCACGTGCAAATTATCTCTCCATCAAGATGGGGTGGGAGGGGAGAATTTGAAGTTTGAATAATCTTGTTTTTTACCCTTTTCTTGCTGCCAGGCCAGTTGAAATCCCTGTTCATTTTTTACCAACAGATTTTCATAAGACCTAAGAGCGAGGTTATAATTTTTTAAACACATGGAGCACTAATACTAGCAGTTATTTCTCCCTTCCACCTCCCTCCTCCTGTGGCTCAATGTTGTGGGTTGATTTCGCTGTCATGTGAAGAGAAAAATTAAAGCTGTCGTATATTTGACTTAATGGGAAACAACAACCCATGCAGTGAGTCCCACAGTACATCTCTTAATTTATTTTAGCATCTTTTATTTTCTTTCGGTCACGGACGTGGAAATTGCGAAAAAAGCAACAAAGAATTGCAGGAGATGAAAACATACAAGACTTGAAAAGTAAATAATAATTCGTTCGTTTTTTGGCTTGCTAAGCCAGCAGTTTTTCTTTCCCACCAGATATTTGTCCGGTGATCGATCTGACGACTACAGCCACCATATTTGATTTCCGCCTTCTTGGTCAGCGGTATACTGTGGTAGTCAAGTCTTGTTCATGTCTTATGTTCGAAAAGAAACAAAATGGCTGCTTCTTTCGTAGTTCAAAAAAGGGTAGTCAGAAGGCTATCGCCGGTGCCGAAGTTTCCATTTCAGGCAGATATTTTTAGCAAAGAAGGTCTTGATAAATTTTATCTTCTCGTTTGGAATGAAGTGCCGAGTAGAGTTGATAACAATCTAAAGACCATTAAGTTGAGAAAAGCTCCTTCTCAGCTCCTAAAAATCTCTAATCTCTTTTTTAAGGAACGAAGGAAATTCGTTCCAAACGTAGATGGCTAGCATTTTTTAATGAGTATTTTTCCATTCATTGATCAGTAACGAGTGTGTGTAGATCTCACCAATTCCGATAAAAACCGATTGAGAAGCGCTTTGATCACGTGATCCGACACCTGACCGTCGTCGTCGGCATTGTTGCCGTAAGGTGAAAGCTCGTGTGGAAATCTATTGTCCCTGAAAGTTTTAGCGGAATCGGCTCTATATTTATGGAGATATGGCTGTTTATTTTGTTAAGGCAATTTAACCTCCTGACCCAGGCCTTGAACTACTTGAGTTGTCAATCTTCCAACCACCATATCTCTCTTGATTCGGCATCTAATTACTTCAAACCTCACAGCAAACTAGTTCCATGTCATGTCTATGTCTCATAAAATTTGCAGGTCAAGAGCATGACAGGTTGGAGAGATACAGCAGTTCCCATGAGAGCACCCCTTTTGGTGTCCGCCATCTTGGATTTTTTGGCCAAGGGGTAGCATGGCCATTTTGGTCAAAATTTCAAATTCCGCTCAAACTCTTCCTAATAGGTTCATTGATCTCCGAAACGAGTCTCCAACGCTTTAAAAGTGGTCCTGAAGCCTTAAGACCAGTTAATCCCACTTAGACCCCCATACGGACTCCCTCAGTGTTAATACGGACTCTTTAGCCTCTCCCTGCCAAACCCTTTGATGGATTCACGTGATTTTTACACCAGACACTACCGAAAAGACGTAGTTGACGTGGATAAAGTTTCATGAGGAGTGTTTTTTTTTTAAGACCAAGAAGATGTACTACTTAGGTTATAAGACCCCTTAGCCCATCTTTCAACTTTTGACTGGTGAATCTTCCAACCTCCATACCTCTCTTGACTCGGCATCTAATACTTTACACTTCACAGACAACTAGTTCCATGCCATGTCTATGTCTCATAAAAGTTGCAAGTCAAGAGCGCTAAGAGATTCAGTAGTTATAGCAGTTCCCATGAGAGCACGGTGTCCGCCATATTGGATTTTTTGGCCAAGGGTAGAGTGGCCATTTTGCTTCAACTTTGACAGTGTGGACACGTGGTTTTTCATTCAAACAACTTAAAACTTACAGGCATGACATAAGTGCCCTTTGCCTTTGTTGTCATAGTCCTAAATTATGAAAGTGATGTTGATTGACATCTGTCAATTAGGGTTGACTTCTGTCAATCAAAGCGTAAATGTAATTTTACTGTTTTTCGTAGAATTTCACAGGAAATAGGACATTCTATGTTCTGATTAAGACTGGTAAAATTAGGTCAAAGCAATAATTTTTTAATTTAGAAATTTTCAAAGGTCTATGAGTTAGGCGAAAATATCATAATTGTGAGATGGACAGGAACTCACTCAATCTACTTAAACTCAATAACCCTCATTCTTCCAGTATTCAAACTTAGCAGGCGTTTAGTACTGGAACCGTTGTAGTGTATCTGTAAGTGTCAAGTTAATTACTCAAAACGCATCAGATTTATGGCGTGTAAAAGTAGACGAAAGGGGTTGGAAAAATCAATCTTTTTTTAATGTAGTGAAAACTATAGGAGATTCTAATTGCATCGGTGTACGTTTAACGAAAAACCGATAAAAAGTGATTTTTTATGAATTTTTTAAGATAAAATTAATAGGTCCGTATAGCGTACCTATGAGACCCGTGTTACCAGAAAATTCGTAAAAAATGCTCCAATAGACCATTTTCTACGCCAAATACAACAAACTATTGTTAAGGAAATGGACAATCATGTGTAGATCATGTCATGTCAATTTCGTTCGATTTTTAAGGTTTTTTTACCCGGCAAAAAAGAGTCAAACACCTTTTTTTTCAAGCTTTTACCTTAGCCAACGCATGCGCAATAATGATTTCATTAAGTTTGAATACGTCAAATTCTAGTTCTTGTTACAACCTTTCCAACGATGTATAATTTGTCTACATTTAATGAAATAGTGCTGAAAAAAACGGGAAAAGCCTTTAAGCCTTAACCCCCTTTTGGTCAAAATATAAAAAATTTGACGAAAAAGGGCCTAAAAATCAAAAATACGTGTATTCTTTGAAATGACGTGAAACTTGGTGCACGTGAGAGAAAGTATGCCATAAACATCCGCTGAAAATTTCAGCTCTCAACTCCCAAGAATAAAGGTTTTAGCAGTTTTGCGATCTAGCCCTAGTTTGAAGGTTGAGTTATGAGTAAAGTCTCCTGTAGGTTTGATACCTATACTACATCTTTCGGCTTAGGTCTGGATTTGTCAAATTAGAGGGAATCGAGTGGAACTAATATCGCTCGATGGGGAATGCCCTATACTATGCACATATCAAATTTGGGCATGTTTGGAATATTTGTAGCCTGATTCCTCTGAGATGTTAATTAGGACTCCCTAACGCTAACCCTAAGTGCGATATCTCCTATTTCTTTTTAATGAAAACGTGTCAAACTTTGCAAAAACATAGCTCTATACTAGTACTCTACCTATGCCAAAGCACAAGTTGACAAGTTTAATCCTGAACTTTTTAGGAATTTGTTTAGAGGGTTGGGTTAGATGGAGTCCGTATCAACATTAACCCAAGTGTTAATACCACCTCCCTGGAAGTTAATACGGACTCCCTCAATGTTAATACGGACTCCCTCAGTGTTAATGCGTACTCTTTAGCCTCCACCTGCCAAATCCTTTGAGGGAATCACGTGATTCCTACACCAGACACTACCGAAGACACGTAGTTGATGTGGATAAAATTTCATGAGGATTGCTTTTTTTTAAGACCAAGAAGATGGACTACTTAGCTTATAAGCTAAATCCATGTTTTGGAGGTCCCTTACACTAAGTTGTACTAACTTTTTCAGCTATAAACCTTTAGCCATGAAACTCAGTGCATACTTGGCCAATGCCTTAAACTTGTAGTCAAATGAAAATGGAGAAATTCCCTTTAAATAAATAGAAGTTACTATGCTCCAAAGTCGTATATACGCAAATGAGGCAAATACTTGCCAGATAATCCAAAATGGCGGACATGAAAAGAGGTGTTCTCCTTTTAACCTGTATGACTTCTTAACCCCTGAAGTTTTAGCCTTATAATTTACTACATATATAGATAAAGCATTAAACTAGTTTTTTATGAAAAATGAAGGTAGTAGATTTAGAAACGACAAAGATTCGATGTTTTGAAGTTGGTTAATTTATCCAAAAAGGAACAGTATCGCAAGTAGCATCCTCTAGTCTGAATGCTATAACTCTGCATATATTTCATAGTTAAAGATGAAACTTTTTGCCAATAAAGGTATATTAAAGTGCTACTTGTAAACGACACTTGAACGAAAAAGAAAATATTTCAAATGAGATAGCAATCTGTAAAAAAGTACGAAAATATGTATTTGCTGTTTTTGGCAGACTTTGCAACAATACCACGTAACACTATTGCAAGGGAATGAGTCCTGATTCTACCATAAAATGGAACCACTCTTTATCTCTAACATGGTATAAAAAATTTATCCAAACAATTAAGTATTTGAGGAGAACGAGTAATATTAAAAGAGAACCCTATTTATAAAGAAATGTTAACGTGGACTCCTCTTCAACCTTTTCGGGCCTCCAGCGCATGCGCATTGAAGGGTTAAGCAAATCTAAATACATCAAGTTGTTCCTCTCACTCAGACCTTTCTTGTGATAGATAATTTATGTAGTTCGACATACGCGAGTCGATAAAACAGAAAAAAAAACAAATTAATACGGACTCCCTCTGAAAATCTTGAACAAAAACCTTCATAAAATCAAAAATATTGATTGAAATCAAACCATATTCTATACACACAAAGTACATTATATTGGTTTATCGGTGTGTTAATTTCGTGTCTTAACCCTTAGAAGTTATGAGGTTTAAAACAAAGGTCACTTTTAGAATTTGGGTTTCGTGTAATTTATGCACACATGCGTATGTAATCAAATTCGGGAGAATCGTAAGGATTCATTCTCCAAATCCCTGTGGAATTAAGGGGGACTGATATCATCAACGGGGAATGATGGGCAACATAGGCGGATGTGATATTTATAAAAAGTTATTAATTTTTCCCTTCATTCCCCGCTAATGTTAACAGAGACTCCATCCTAAACTTTGAACTCCGATATCTTAATAGATATTTAATAAAAATTATATATATTAACTAGGAATGTAGATCTATATCTCTACCTTATGTGTACTAAGTTTTATTAGAAAATATTAAAACCCAAATTTTTAATGAATTTTTTAACCCTATTTCGGAAGGAGTTAGGGTTTTAGGGTTAGATTCATTTACTCTCGTCTGTGGTTCATCTGCTCTTGTAGGTGGTTCATCTGCTCTCGTAAGTGGTTCATCTGCTCTTGTTGGTGGTTCATCTGCTCTCGTTTTGGTTCATTTGCTCTGGTAGTGGTCGATGTGCTCTCGTTAGTGGTTCATTTTCTCTCGTTAGTGTTTCATGTGCTCTCGTTAGTGGTTCATCTGCTCTCGTTAGGTTAGGGTTAACTTTGCACTCAAGATATTTGTGTTAAGGCCCGTCATTCTTAAGGGTTAGGCCACATATAGCAACAAATTACCCTTTAGTTTTAAATTGACTTGGAAAACTTCTATGGAAAATGGGCTCACTGTAAGTAGCTGTAGTGGTTCAATACAAACCCATAGGTAACTTTTCTAAGGGCTTTGTATGGGTTCACGGGAGCCACTTACCTGGGAACGCATTTTCGTTCTCCTGCTGACCAGTCCTAGTTATAGCCATATTCATAGTGAAAGTATTAGTCCTAATCAAAACTATAGTCATAGTCACAGGAATGGTTATAGTAATAGTGTAAGTCATAGTCTTACTCTTAGTCAGAGTCACAGGCATAGTCATAGTCATAGTCATAGTCGCACTCTCAGTCATAGTCATGGGCTTAGTCCTAGCCACAGTTTCAGTCCTAGTCGTAATTAAAGCCATAGTCATAGTCATTCATGGACATAGTCATACTTTGTCATAGTTCTAGTCATAGTCTTGCTATCAGTCATAGTCGTAGCCATTATCATAGCCCTAATCTTGGGCATAGTGTTACTCTTAGTCATCCTCACAGGCATAGTCATAGTCATAGTCATAGTCTCAGCCATAGTCATAATCAAAGTCATAGTCATAGTCATACTCATAGTCAGTCTCAGTCATAGTCATAATCAAAGTCATAGTCACAGTCTTAGTCATGGGCACAACCTTACTCTTACTCATAGTCAAGGCATAATCATAGTCATAGTTATAGTCGCACTCTTAGTCATAGTCATGGGCTTAGTCCAAGCCACAGTTTCAGTCCTAGTCGTAGTGATAGTCATGGAAATAGTCATACTCTGTCATAGTTTTAGTCATAGTCTTGCTATCAGTCATAGTCGTAGCCATTCTCATAGCCCTAATCTTAAGCATAGTATTACTCTTAGTCATCCTCACAGGCATAGTCATAGTCATAGTCTCAGCAATAGTCATAATCACAGTCATAGTCATAGTCATAGTCTCAGTCATAGTCATATTCATAGTCAGTGATAGTCATAGTCTCAGTCATAGTCTCAGTCATAGTCATAGTCATAGTCATGGTCAGTCATAGTCTCAGCCATAGGTGAGAAAAATATTTTGGGGAAAATTATTTTGGGGGCCACGGTTTTAGCTAAAACCCTGGCCCCCAAAATATTTTTCTCACCTTGCCTTACACGTGTTAAATTTTTCACAAATTTTTCACAACTTCGCCTGTTCCTGTTCGTAAGTCCGGCCAAGCCTTTACGGTCATCGGCCCCTGTAACTTTGGCTTATAAATACAGACGTTTAGTCATACTTGTAAAACTCCCTGAAGAAGTCTACGACAGTTAGACGAAATGCGTAGGAAATTACAAGAAGTGTTCGCAGAAGTGCCGCTCACTAGTCTATAATTAAAAAATTAAAAAATTAATAAATTAAGAAACTAAAAAATACTGAGACCTTCTGCCTTTTCTCTGTTGCAAAGAGTGTTTCACTTGATGTTATTCATGAGATGGTATCGGGGGAAATATACATATAGAGCCCATCGTGAGCTGTACTCGCAGTACCTTTGTAAGTATTGGATGACGTACTACGGCGTCAAAGTGTGGATGACGTTAATACTTCTCACCTGGACATATTGGGAGTCTAGGAGGTATTCATCCGTATGCCAAAGCACAAAAAATTCCCCTATCTGAAGCCAAAAAAGAATTGGAAAGAAATTTAGCCTACACCCTTCCCAAACCGCGGCGTTGCCGAGGAGAGTTTGCACCCGTGATAGTCTTTGATATTGACGAACAATGGGTGTCCGATTTGATCGAAGTATAAACGATTGCAAAAGAAAATAAAGGCAAACGTTACATTTTGGTCGTGGTAGATGCCTTTTCCAAATATACGTGGGCAGTACCCCTTAAAAAGAAAACGGGGAAGGAGGTGACGGACACGTTTACTAAAATCATAAAACAAGGCAGGAAACCCCAGAAATTACAAACGGATGACGGTAAAGAATTTTATAACAAGACCTTTCAAGCCTGGCTCACCGCGCAAGGTATTCACCATTTTTCCACGCACGGAGATGCGAAAGCGAGTATCGCCAAACGATGCATTCGCACCTTAAAATCCAAACTGTATCACTATTTCGCTGCCGCTAATGCGTTGAAATATACCGATGTCCTACCCAAATTACTCTATCAATATAACCACATCTTTCATCGCAGCATACGCACGGCACCCGTCAAAGTGAACGAAAAGAATAAAAACCAAATCAGGGATTCGTTGTACGGAGATTTGAAGACACTCAAGAAACCTCTATTTAAAGTCGGTGATAAAGTACGTCTCAGAAAGAAATTTCGAACGTTTAAAAAGTTATTTACCGGGATGGACAGAAGAAGTATTTGAAACTCGTAAAGTCGTCCCCGGGAAAGTCACTACCTACAAAGTGCGAGAATTGCACGAGACGCCTTTACAAGGAAGTTTCTATTCGTGGGATTTACAAAAAGTACACGTGGATGCAGCGATGTATTTTCGCGTGGAGAAAGTATTAAAACGGGCGAAAGATAAATTATTTGTCAAGTGGAAAGGATATCCTAGTAAATATAACAGCTGGATCTACAAAAAAGATTTAAAGTAATTGGTTTACATCATGAGAGGCAGAACTTTACGGAGATTTCAGGTGTACGTTCCCGGAGACCAGAAAGGGGCTGCCATTCATCGCTTGCCAGCACGCCCTCCTCCTTTCATAGGGAGTTGGGCTGGAAGGTATCCGGAATTTCAAGTGGGTGCAGGTATCAAAGACATGGTGAAAGATGTCGCGTGCGAAACGGGGAGAGGCCTTAAAAGGACGTTCACGCAACGTTCCCTGTCAGAATTTCCTAGAGGAGTAAAAAGAGCCGTCAAGCACGAAGTGGAGAAGAGTAACTAGGAAAATTGACAATATTTTTGCCGATTAAAATGGTGTACTGGGGAGAAGCCAGAGTAGGGAGTGGTCATATAGGGGTGGGTACCTCTTCCCCTGGAGATGTGGTTACCACCATATTAAACACGAAGGCGCGCTATAAAAGGGCATTAGCTCCTCCCCCTAATTTTGAATTCACCCCAAAAAATAAAGATGGCGGACTATGAGGAGAACCGCAACGAACACTTAGTATTTGTTATACTTGTCAAAAGCAATAGAACATACCCAGAAACGGTCGCAAAATATCAGTAGAGTTATGTGTCTGTGAGTAGTTTTGTTTGGAGTACAATATTTCCTCGTTTCGTGTAAAAAACTTGCGTTGTTACTGTCAAATTCAAATCGCCCGCCATTTTGAGCCTCCCCTACCCAACAGGCTATCCGTTGGGCTATCTTTGTCTATTGTGAGTCTTCATTTCACTGGTACCGTGGCAAGCAGTGTTCCAGTGAATTTATGCGCTGATATGCGATATATTCGAGGCCCGATCGAGCAGGAACGCGAACGAAATAATCGTCACTTCGCTTCGTAAGATCGGAGTTGTCTGAGAGAATTTCTCTTAGTGTGAGACCTTTTGTTGAGGTTATTCTACGATTCGACTCGGAAAATGGACAGCTTTCCCCCTCCAGATAAAAAGAAACGTACAAAAATCAACAAACGTGCAAATGAACGGCGAGATCCAGCGGAACGAAACCCATTTTCAGTCTGACAATTGAAGTGAAAAAGGATCAGCAAAGTCGTTTGGAAGCTATCACACAGAGGATAAGCAACGCTAAATCGGCTCTTGGTATAGGTAGACAGACGCAAAATACTGATTTAATGGAAAGACTTCTCTCGTATTTTGAAATGATTTGTTCATCAGCTGTGGATAGTGGCTCTTCATCCATCACCAAGACTGATATGCTCGAATAGTCGAGAATCCATTTTGTGAATTTTGTGGCGAAGATTACAAATAGGCTTCAGCTACTTTTTCAAGTCAAGGGCACGTTTGTAAGATTGAAGTTCCCTGTGTGTAATGACTCAGTTACTTGGCTCAGTTTTGGAGTTTTGGGACACCCTGTAAAGTACTACGCCAATGTTAGGTAAGTATAATAAGTACGTGAACTACTTTGCAAGTAAGCATTATCGAAGAAAAATATCCCAGGAAAGTTTATCACATATATATATATATATGATGAGTTTACATGTACAAACATATCCTCTTCGATTATGTAAATTTTGGCTTTCCATTCTGTTCTCCCATGTTTTGTTTCTTGTAATAAATCTGTATGCTCAGGTGAGTGATACTAAAAAAATATATATTTGCAGAATGGTTCCTGCATTCAAATGTACTGGACTTACTGAAACTCAGTATCATGGTTTTACTGAGGCCGCTGGCATTGGCTGTGTGATGGACAAAACAATAGACACAAGTACGTGGTTTTTAATGTATACACTGTTGTACACTATCTTTACTATTTCTAGTATGTGATCCTCCCTGTGTTTTAACAGCAGTGTTGTGAAGTCTGTAATAAACTTTATTACAAGACTCAGGCAGCCAGAGGGCCAGTATCTAAAATCAACCAATCAAAATGCTCTATTGCCGGTCCAATATTCTCTAAGTATTGGACCGGACATTGTCCTGAATGATCCTGCACTTGTGAAAAACCTTTCTTCAGTCATATGATAAATCTCTTATTAACCAAGCTTGCTCGGGACTGTACTAGGAGAATATCAGCCCTTGCTATTTTTTTGTACGGACCTCCCTGCACTCAGTCCATACTGTCAAGACCCTGGGCCGATATTCTCCCAGTATGGCCCTCGCACTTGGTTAACAAGATATATATCATGATTTAAATCTAGCTTTTGCTGTACCTTGCAGCTTATTGGGCTGTATCATTTTGTTTGGCAGTATATAAAGACCAGGGATTTGGATGTAGGTCTGTAGTTCAGGAATTGTGCATTAAGACAATGGCTGGTACAAGGGCAGAAGTGAAAGCTACACAAGGCTATATTGCAAGTGGGGATGTAAGTTGACATGCAACCAGCTACTTGTTCGTTGTGTGTGTTCAGTGTTGTTGAAGTTATTTGCAGTGGACAAAATTTGAGATAACACCTTATGCAGTGCTAGGTCATTTTGTTCCTTCATTCAAGTTACCTTCAATGCTCAGTTTCCTTCCATTCATTTTTTATTCTAATTACTCTTTCAGTGTATGATAACAGATGCCAGACATGACTGCATTCTACAGTGACAGCTATTTCTATGAGGTAAGCAATTCCAATCAAATGCTAAGCCCCATGAATTTGATAACTTGTGCCTCACTTTTCTGAAAGCCTGTTTCCACTTCTATCATCTCATCAGTCGTCTTTGTGATTTTTGCCCCCCCCCCCCCCCCCTGCAGCATTTTTAATAAATCGATAGCTCTGTTTCTCCATTTTGGCTGTTATGATGTGGGATTCCTGTCTTACTAAAAACCATAACATATCAAACATACCCCTGCTTTTAACATACAACTTAACAGAGGTGGCCCATGACTGTGTCAGATCATTGAAAAATTGGTTTGAGCAAAGAGGCATCAAGAATTCCTTTGACACCTGGCATGGTAAGTATTTATAAAAGTTCATATGTCAATGACTGTGTGGTGCTCTTCAGTTTTGTAATAATTTATTTAATCTGTTACCAGCATGTTATCTTATAATCTAAAGGCATCAAACATAAACAATACTTTTGGTGTTTGTTGATCAAAAAAAGTAGTAAATCATTCACTCGTGTCATGTCATGCATTGAGTGCACTTTACAATTTACAACACATTGACATTGTTTTCCTCACTGATAAAGTTGTTATCGTTGTAATCTATCTATGGTCATGATCAATCACAACTTATTATCAAGACTGAATTCATTTGAAATTAGTGTCTCTTTCACATTTGCATCTATTTTATTCAAGACAGTACTTGTATTTACATGTATAAAATAGTGACGATGCTTGTAGGCTTTGCCATATGCCTTGCCTAGTGTGTATTTGGCAGCTTCTAGGTTGTTTGCAGAAGCTCTTAAAGTGTCACGATATAAGGCTACTACTTGATTGCTTTCCTTTTCAGAGATGATGTAGCTTTGGTCTTGGAATGAGTTTATTGATGATTAAGGATGGTTCAAGGCAAAGTAATATTTCAGTTGCTTTTCCATTTTCTGTTGAAATGACTCCTTTTTTCAGTTGATGATGCTCATTTAATTCTCTTGAAGGATGACATCATTTTGGATTCATATGCTCAGAAATCTTTGCGACTCAATGACAATTATTATAAATAGCATCTGTGTATAATCTTTATTCAGAGGAAATAAACTACAACCCAATTCCATTTTTTTCTCCTAGTAGGATCACAACCTAAGGTACAAGCAGTGGAAGAAGAACATAGAAAATGCTGATCAATCCCTCAAGATATTGCATAGTGGAGTTCAGAATTAGGGCATACAGTGTATTGTGAAACAATATAGCTTCTATTGTACCTTATTGTCACTATACAAAGAAATGTATACTATTTTGGAGGGAAGTGCTGATGGAGTATTGTAATACTGATTTTATGAACGACGGTGAGCACAGTAGGGCACTCCATCAGGATTTGGCCACCGTTTCCGAAGATCTTCCACAACACAGACTGGCATGACCTTTCAAACATCCCAATGCTTCCTTCCTGGCTATGTAAATAAGATCGCGCTATAAACCGTGGCGGTTTAGAATTGTATAAAAACATCTATTGTCGATCTCTTGACTAATGAGCTCGTGCTGCAGCTCGACACATGTGGCCGCTGCATTTTCCGTGGCTTCCTTGTCTTCGGAAACTGTCAAAGAAAGCAAAATTAGAATGATGCATGAGAACATAACCTGTTTTGAACTGGTAAAGCGCTGTAAGGACATCGTTCGAGAACGTTGCAAATGGCGGATAAAAATATGTTTCGGCAAACTATAAAGTCCATAAGATTTTGTAGCTAGCAGAAAAGGGCATACAATTTAGATTAAAAAGTATGACCCAAAATATGGCCTTGAAATATTTATCCGTTTTGCGAGTTCCCGATCGTTGGAAACAGCACATAGAATATTTATGTATCACGGTCTGACAGTATTATACAATACCCCCTCGGATCGGACTTGACATTACATTGGCATATACATTGCGAATAGTGGAATAACATCAGTTTGTAATCTTGTTGTAAATATGATTCGTTGAAGAGCCAACTTACCCTGGCGTTGATTTTTTCTTTCGTGGTTTCTCTACGCGAACGATCTCCCCGTTGTTCACGGTAAGCCAACCGTTCAGCTCCTCGATTAAACTTTCGTCTAATAAAATTGTAATCTGTGAAGTACTACTTGGTGTTAGATAAAGATACTTCAATTCTAAGGCAAGTAAAGACAGGAAAGGCACAGCAATTCTCGTATACCTTACCTTTCGATTGTTCAAATCGGCCGCCATTTTAAATTTGACCCGCGCACGTCAACGGTGAGTGACAAATGAGCCTAGGTCTTCCCAGGGAAGACTTCCTTATATAGCGCGCCTTCGTGTTTAAAACGATGTAAAAGAAAGAAACAGATGAGAGGATTTGTACGTATAAAGAAAATACAAAGACGTCGCCGACCTCAGAAACGCAGGAGATGTTGAAGTATCAACATGTCCATCAAAGGCGCAGAACAGAACCCGAGTTTGAATTTGTCTCGTGTTCCACCTGTAGACCTTTCTACGGTGAAGTCGCGTTTTATGAAAGTGTCGCCTCAGACCTCTAGCATTACACCCATAGAGGTGTACGTACCTAAACAGACTGAGGGTGTAGTATGATCGTGCGGGTGAGTGTAGTCCTGAGAAGGACTGTTGTCGGTGGCAGTGACTGACGTTTCGACAACCTGTGCGGAAGTCATCATCAGAGTCAAGTGAATGATTGTTGTCAGTAGAATGTTCTTATTCCAGTTCGTGTGAAATGATCGGTTGGTTTTTCCGTGATGTTATTGGCTGTAAGACTCAAGTGACGTAAGTCGGTCGTGATTGGTCTGTTTCAGTCTGTCGGTAAAGCTAGGTTGTTCTTTTTCGGTCGTTTGTGATGTTTATGTCGTGAATGAGTCGTTTGTATGGGGCGGGTAGTTGTTGACATCTGTTTAGGGGAGTCTGTTCTAAGTTAGTAAACCAGCTTTCCAGAGTCAGTCGTTGAAAATAGTCAGTGCTGTAGGTTAGGCATTGCGCAGAGTCCCAGTCAATGTTGTGGTTGGTAAGTCGATGGTGTTCAGCAATGTGATTGCTGACATCACCTTTCCTCGTCGCCCGTCTGTGTTCAGTCAGTCTTGTTGTGAGGTTTCTGCCAGTCTCACCGATGTAGGAGGCTTGGCAGTCGGAACAATTGATCTTATAAATCGTTCCCTGTCTGTTCCTCGGTTCGTCTTTGTCTTTAACGTTGGTTAGTAACTGACGTAGTGTGGTGATGGGTTTGTGGGCGACGCGGATATTGAAGGGTAGTAAGATGCGCGAGATGTTTTCGGACATGCCTTTTATGTACGGTATGGTTGCTGTAGTCGTAGGGGTTGCGGTGTCGTTTGTTTCGGTAGTGGTAGTGGGTCGGTGAGTGTTTCGTCGGATGAAGTCGTTGTTGTAGTTGTTCTTCGTAAAAACACGGTGAAGGTATTTGTTCTCGTCGGATAAGCTGTCTGTCGAGTCACATACTAGTTGTGCGCGTCGTGTTAGAGTTCTGATAGTTGTGGCTTACAGGAAACCGACACACACCGACAGATTACTAGACGAGTCATCCTACAACCCTACATCGCACAAAGCCACAACTATCAGAACTCTAACACGACGCGCACAAGTAGTATGTGACTCGACAGACAGCTTATCCGACGAGAACAAATACCTTCACCGTGTTTTTACGAAGAACAACTACAACAACGACTTCATCCGACGAAACACTCACCGACCCACTACCACTACCGAAACAAACGACACCGCAACCCCTACGACTACAGCAACCATACCGTACATAAAAGGCATGTCCGAAAACATCTCGCGCATCTTACTACCCTTCAATATCCGCGTCGCCCACAAACCCATCACCACACTACGTCAGTTACTAACCAACGTTAAAGACAAAGACGAACCGAGGAACAGACAGGGAACGATTTATAAGATCAATTGTTCCGACTGCCAAGCCTCCTACATCGGTGAGACTGGCAGAAACCTCACAACAAGACTGACTGAACACAGACGGGCGACGAGGAAAGGTGATGTCAGCAATCACATTGCTGAACACCATCGACTTACCAACCACAACATTGACTGGGACTCTGCGCAATGCCTAACCTACAGCACTGACTATTTTCAACGACTGACTCTGGAAAGCTGGTTTACTAACTTAGAACAGACTCCCCTAAACAGATGTCAACAACTACCCGCCCCATACAAACGACTCATTCACGACATAAACATCACAAACGACCGAAAAAGAACAACCTAGCTTTACCGACAGACCGAAACAGACCAATCACGACCGACTTACGTCACTTGAGTCTTACAGCCAATAACATCACGGCAAAACCAACCGATCATTTCACACGAACTGGAATAAGAACATTCTACTGACAACAATCATTCACTTGACTCTGATGATGACTTCCGCACAGGTTGTCGAAACGTCAGTCACTGCCACCGACAACAGTCCTTCTCAGGACTACACTCACCCGGACGATCATACTACACCTTCACATGTTACCCCCGGGTTCAAACCATTTACTGCATAAACAGACTGAGTTTATCGATTTGACTAGAAGTTTTGTGGAAGTAGATTTAGCGTTTCAAACCACAGGCAATGGCAATCTCACTTCCCGAGCAAATACGGATGCCAACCTCTTATCACCCGTCAATAACATATCACACTCCCTGTTTAAACAAATTAATGTGAAACTCAATGGAACTCTCATCACCGAGCAAGTGGACATGTATCACCTGAAAGCCCACATACAGACCCTTTTGAATTTTGACCGCGAAGAAGGGGAAACCATCTTAGCTTCAGCCGGGTGGAGAAACGATATCGATTCACCCGAGACGTACACGGCTAATAATGTGAAGTCAGACCACAATGATTATAGGGCGTTGTCCGCCAACCATAAAGCAAGTGTCTTGACCCAGAAAGCAGATGCCCGGAATTATTATGCGGGAGGGAAGAGCAGAGTACTGAGGATGGTTCCCTTTGTGGACATTTTCTATCAAGGGAAATGGTTAGCGCCCAGGACAGAGATGGATTTAAAATTTTATCTCAATCCGGTGGCACTGTACTTTAACGCGGAAGACAATCCCGGTGACGAAGAAGTACGGCAATATCAAAATCCACCTTTTATGTCTGCTTAGTATCCCTCAATCCCTCGGTGTACGATAATGCCATGAGCATCATCACCAAATCCCCAGCCAAATATCCCATCATTCGTACAGAAATGCGTCAGTTCCCCTCGATAATGGGGCTACTTCTAAAGAGATAATCAATCTGTTTAACGGGAAAGTTACCCAGAGAATCGTGTTAGGAATGCTAGCCACCACAGCCTTTAATGGGCAATACGACAAAGACCCTTTTGCCTTTGAGCAATTTGGAGTGGAATGAGTCAAACAGATTTGGAATGGGGAACAATACCCTTACGAGACAATGTAGTTGAAACAGGGAAGAGGGTCTTAATGGGTTAATATACTCACCCCGGACATAAACCCGGAGAGCATTGGTTTGCCGTCTGGACCTACCATGATTCTTGTGAACTTTTAGATAGTTACGGTTTAGATTTACATACCTACCAATATCTCTCTCCGTTTATCGTGTGGTTAAGCCAATGGACATACATTCGTAAAAACGATCGCGTCTTACAATCGATCAAAACGGCTAGTTGCGGTGATTATGCGATAGTTTATTTGATGTGTAAAGCGCGAGGTCAGAGCATGAATGAGTTTTTAAGTTATTTTACCGCATCGGATTATGTGCAAAACGATCGTATCGTAGGCAACATGTCAGAAGACGTGATTTACGAGTGAATAAAGTAATGCGATCACATACGAGTGTCATTTCTGCGTGTGAGGGGGGCATGGCAACATCCTGCTTAGAAGAGGGGTTTTCCATTAAATGTCCATCCAATCTATTAATAGTAGGCCACACCAGTTGCGGTAAAACCACGTTTCTAAAACGTTTATTGTTAGAAAACCCGGAGGCATTCGCCGTACCTCCGAAACGCATTCGTGATTGCTACGGATCGTGGCAAACGAATTTCGATGTCATGCAAGCGCGAGGTATCGAATCTTACGAACGAGTCCCCGACGACGAAAAGATTAAAGAATGGTTTGGCGATACGAAAGGAGGACTGTTAGTACTGGACGATTTGATGGCCGAAGGCGGAAACGGTAAAGACATTCTCAACTTGTTTACCTGATATTCGCATTAGTAGTAGTAGAAACTTTATTAAAGTGTCAAAAGAACCGTCTAGCCAGGGAACGAATCCCTTACTAATTTGGGGACACCAATTAGGGGAGAATATACAAACTAAATACAGTAGTAGATAAAATATCTATAGTTAACTTATTAAGAAATTCATAGTAAAAACACACAGAAGTCAAAATGAACAAAGGCTACAGCCTGCGCAGCCATCATCTAAAAGTTCACTTATATTGAGTTGGCGTATCTTGCTTTTAAACGAAGTTAGGGTTGTGACGTCCCTGATACTCTTGGGTAGTTTTGTCCATAGCTTAGGCCCTAAATATCTAATAGAGTGCTTGCCATAGGTGACTGTCTCATACCTAGGTATAGAGAAATCTGCTTGCCGCAGATTGTAATTACTATTTGGTTCTTTAAAGATGTTACTTATATATGCAGGGCACAGTTTATGTTTTACTTTATACATAAGTATGCACAGATCCTGTAAGCGACTATTTAGTAGTGTTGGCAGATCTGCCTTCTCTAATAGTTGTTCATAACTAGAATTATTATCCTTGAAACCCTGATCGTGTGTTACCTCTGCCAAGATATGTTTCCAGCGGGTAAATATGCCAAAACCATCTTTAGAAATGCGCAATACATCATTGCGTTTAAGAATCCCCGCGATCAAATCGGATTGTGAGTCACCTGTTAAAACACGAAGGTTGCATGAGGTGTTACAGGCATGCCCAAGCGTCTTAAAACGAGATAAATAAGTATGAAGTCAAGAAAACGACTCATTGTGTCCGTGAGAGGTAAAGCGAAAAGACCTAAGAGGCGAAAAAGAAGGGTACGAAAAGAAGGATTTTTAGCATTGTTGACAGCCTTGATCTCAGCCATTATAAAAGCCGCGACGTAAATGGCCAGACGCAGTAAACACACTCTAAGAAGACGGCGAATGACGAAAAGGAGGGGGGGAAAGAGGGGACAAAAAGGCGGGATATTACCTTTAGCGGCACTCATCCCCGCGCTCATTGCAGGAGGAAAAGCCTTAGGGTTAGGAGCATTTAGTGGTGCAGCTGGATTTGGGGCTAAGAGAGCTTTGGAAGCGACTACTAGAAAGCAAGGATGAATCGCATGAAAAGAAATATCGATTTTTTAAAATCCCTCTTGCGCGCAAAAAGAATGCGAATCTTCGAAAGGAAAAAATATTACATGCCAGTAAAGATCAAATCAATAGCGTGAGTGAATTAGTGATGAACACGCTGAAACGAAGGATAGTGTTACCGCCTCAGACGGTGGCAAAATTGAGAAAGTATAGCGGTGTGTTGCGCGAGGTGGGTAGACGTGTCAACTCTTTAAAAAAACGGAGACAGTTACTTGCCTCTCAGACGGGTGGTGGCTTTTGGCGAGGAATGAACGAAGTGTTCTGTCGTTGTCCCTTAAAATGAGTGAACCCAAGATAGAGGAAGAAGAGACTAAAGATCAATTAGACGCAGGTTTTACCTTTCATATCGAGTTTGACGAGAGTGGTGAAAACAGCAGCACGAGGTGTTCCTGGTTATGTCGGATAAGCGAACACATTTTGATACCGTTACTTAAATTATGGAATAGAAACTGATCGTGAACCCGCAAGAATTTCAAGCGCTAGTGGATTTTTATAAGGGGAAAATATCAGAAAGTACCCTGTTAGATAAAGCCGCACGAGTCGCAGCCGAAACTCAGATGTTACTCAGCGATCCACACACGCAGGTAGGGTTAAAAGAGCCCATGATAAATCAATTATTAATGCAAGAACGACAATTACAATCAGCTGATAGAATTACCCACAGGCGCAGGACCTGAGACGGGCGAAGGCGGAGATCAGGGGAATTTATTAGATTCAGTACAAGAGAACCTGCTTAAAGACTTAATTCGTTCGGTCAAAACAGTCAAAGAGCCGGCCAAAATAGTCGAAGAGGCATTTGCTACACCTTCGACTTCCAAGAAAAAGAAAGCAAAAAAAGAGGTCATTTACACTCAAGAAATTATTTTCTACACCGGGAACTACTACCCCTAAACCCATCAGGTTTCCTTTTACTCTGAGAAGTCTCAAAGACCTACCTTCGACACCCATTCTTATGGGAAAACGATGGTTACCTTCGACTCCTCTCACTGGACCAAAGGCGGGGAGTTCTCATAAACCCTCTCCCAAAGTCAAAAAGACCACCCAGCCAGTGTGGGACCCGTGGGACGTGAGAGGTTGGGATCCAGTAAAAGCCGTACAACATGCCCAATACAAAGCGCTAAAAGACAAGGGAAAAGGTAAAGGGAAGGGCAAGAAGTAAAAGAAGTAGGCAATCTGGAGGAAAAGTAGATCTTCAAAAATGGATTAATAAACTGGGTGTAGAATTTCATTGGCCCGGCTATCAGTATATGGGGCCGGGTACGAAATTAGCCATGCGTCTTAAACGCGGGGATCCGGGTATTAATCGTCTCGATAAGATACCCAAACAGCACGATATCGATTACAGTAAAGCTAAAAATCTAGCTGATAAACACAAGGCCGATCGTAAAATGATTACCGGTATTCAACGATTCGGTAAAAACACCATGACCGAGCGCATCGTAAAACGCATCATGTAAGCGAAAGTAAAAGCTGCATTGTAATTAAAAGAAATAAAGCGTGTTGAAAAGGAATCATTTGTTTGTGTCTTTATTGGAGCGACGATGGAATCGTTTTATTTGACCCTTCCGAGTAACGATGACAGTATCAAGTATTTCCCAGAAAATACTCCCAATTCCTGGAAAAATCGTCTTTCATCCCTAATTGCATTAGACAAAGACGGGGAAGTGGGTATGTCAAGTATTTCACTCCCGCACGAATCTCGATTGAAAAAATACCTCAATAACCTCCCATTTGCCACTAGACTACTCACCACCAAACGACGGGTGTACGTGGTGGTCACGCAACAGCTTGATGTCACGACCACTTACGTGCATTACAGTGATATCAAAGACCAACCCCTGGACACACCACACAATCTTCTCAAAGCCTTATTCGAAGTGGAACGTGAAAAGTATCTTTTAAACCTGGGAGAATCTGGGGTGTGGGCCAATGAAATGCCTACGGGAAAATTTCCTGACTTACAATTTGACGTCTCCTTTAACGACGCTCTAGAAACCTGCACGGTATCCGAAGAGAAGACAATTCCAGATACTCTTTCTAACAACGACGTCCGTGATCACGTGTATTTTGAGCTTCGTAAAGATTTGTGCATTTTATTGGGATGGATACAACCAAAAGCGAGGTTTAATGTCAGCACGTTTAAAAATGCTGCGAATCTAGCGTCTAGAAAACGCGTTAACGTATGGTTTGAATCCAGATCCGATTCAAGTATATTGAAAAGATATTGGAGTATGGAAGAAAATGGGGAGATGTTCAAATTTTATCTTCACGAGCTCATGTGGACATTTATAAACACGAAGCGGTCTGCTTATAAACGAGGGACATCGGCTTCCAGAATCTTTTATGTGTATTCCTCTATAGGAGATCCAGTCACTATAGGTTCACAAAGAACCGATCTGTTACTACAAATTCCGTATCAACCTCGATTACATGGAAGCTTTTTTACGCACCTCCAAAGATTCATTACGTTCCATTACGGAATTACATGATCGACGTGACTGAAATTCAAATAAGTGAAACGGATACAAACTCACTGACACAGTTCAAAGACGGTGCTTCTATTGTCTCGCTTCATTTTAGAAAGAAAATTAATAAAACAACTGCGTCCTTCTGAAACACAAATCATTTGAAAATAGATACAACATGAGTAACTTTTACTTGACGTTACCGAGTAACGATGGGAGTGTCAAATATTTTCCAGGAAACACCAACAATTCTTGGAAAAATCGGCTCAACAGACGCTTGGATTTGGAGGGGGCCTGGGAAGTAGGTATGTCCAGCATTTCCTTACCGTCCGAATCGCTCTTGATACCGTATCTCAAAGGACTCAACGACGGTTCCATATTGCCGAGAACATTTCGAATGGTTTACCGTTCGAGAGAAAATCTCGATCAGTCGATACTCACACTGGTGGAGTATAGCGATTTAAAGCATCGACGCATGGAAACGGTGTATGAATTACTCCAAGCCTTGTTCGAAGCAGAATGGCTAAAATTTCTGGATCAACTCTAAAATTACGATTCTATAGTTCATCCCGGAAATAAATCGTTTCAATTTGATACGATTTTCAACGAAAGGGAGGAATCCCCTACGGTGTCGGCAGCAAAAGTACCAGAAAATCTCTTTAGTTCTTTCTATCACTTTAAGGATAATGTGAACTTTCATATACGGAAAGATTTGTGCCTACTTTGTGAGTGGGTTCAGAATATTACCTATGACGGAAAACCCATCTATACAAACGGACCCAATCTCGTATTGCGAAAACGCGGTAACAAATTTACCAAAACAAGAAATCCGAAGGATTCAGACTATATTCCCACAAGATATGGGCTGTAGTGTGGCACTGTGAAAGGTTTTGACAACGTGGTCGTCGACAGTATCATTTTCTATCTCCACGAGTTTACTCACACGTTCATTCGTCTTAAAGAAAGCACTTATAAAAACGGTATGGCCCCTCGCACGCTTTATCTCTACTCCTCCTTGTGTGCTTCCGTGATCATGGGGGATCAGACCACCGATCTGTTGCGTACGTTTCAGTATTGCCCTCTATTGGAAGGGAGTTATTACTACGAACCGAAACACATTCATTACATCTCTTTGCGAAATCAACACATTGACGAGGTAGAAACGCAACTCAGCGAATTGGAAAATAATAATCTGGCGCAATTTACTAAAGACGGAGCAAGCATCGACACATTGCACTTTAGAAGGATTAAATAAAGACATTACACCTGAAAAAATCATTCATTTGTTCACACGCTACAACATGAGTAACTTTTACTTGACGTTACCGAGTAACTATGGAAGCATTAAATATTTTCCCGGAAACACCAGCAATTCATGGAAAAATCGCCTCTACCAACACTTGGATTTGGAGGGTGACTGGGAAGTAGGGATGTCCAGTATTTCGCTTCCGCACGAATCGATATTGATACCTTACCTCAAAAGATTATCCAATGGGTCAGCCATGCTCAAAACGTGGAGAGTCGTTTATCGCAAGAGAGGGAGTTCTGGTGCCCTGACTGAAGTTTCGGCCAGGGTGAACTATGGTGATGTAAAGCATCGACGCATGGAGACGGCGTATACTCTACTTCAAGCCTTATTTGAAGCAGAGTACGTAAAATTTCTGGATCAGCTTCAAAATTACGATTCGTTATACGAAGGAGATCAACCGTTACAGTTTGATGTGATGTACGACGAAGGAAACGAGAGTATTACTGTGAGTGCGGAAAATGTGAACTTTCAGTTACGGAAAGATTCGTGCCTTCTTTTTGGATGGATAAAGGACATCACCTACAAAGGCTGGGAAAAGAGGGAAAAAATTTACCGAAACAAGAAATCCGAGCGATTCTAGCTATAATGTCTAGAGATACGGAATAGGATGTAGTAGCATAAAAGGTTCAGACAACGTGGTGGTAGACACTCAACTCTTTTTTCTCCGCGAATTCACTCACACGTTCATTCATCTGAAAAAAGTAACTATCACAATGGTATGGCCCCTCACACGCTTTATCTCTACTCCTCCTTGTGTGCTCCCGTGATCATGGGGGATCAGACCACCGATCTGTTGCGTACATTTCAGTATCGCCCTCTATTGAAAGGGAGTTATTACTACGAACCGAAACACATTCATTACATCTCTTTGCGAAATCAACACATCGACGAGGTGGAAACGCAACTCAGCAAATCGGAAAATAATAATCTGACAAAATTTACTAAAGATGGAGCAAGCATCGTCACGCTACATTTCAGAAGGGTTAAATAATTCGTCACGAGTGTATGTGCAAGCAGTCGCATCATGGTAGGCGTGACGAGAGGTATCACCAGGGGAAAAGGTGTCACGCGACAGCAGCCCCGCAAAAGCAAGAAACGGAGGAAGCCCCCACTATTTAGTAAACGACGAAAAACTCCAAAGACACCAAAAGGAAGGGGTATCGAATCCGCTATTTTTAAATCCAGGGTGGCTGCCATTTCTAAAGGTATTAAGATGTTGTATAACATTGATAAAGGAAAACCAGTCTCGGATCGAATCAAACGCCTAGAAGAATGATATGCTAGGAGGTATACAGCCTATCGTAACAGTGGAGGACGCATGACTAAACTTCAGTGGGCAAAAGCAAATCATGCCGTAGTACGGCCAGAACCTTTTTGTATCTTGTAAACAGTGACTTATTTTCCCATGCTATAAAAAAAGTTACTATGGTTAAGGCAATTTAAGAAAAATTAAAACACTGTCTTGTTAACAATAATTTTTTATTGGAAGAAAATAAAAAAAACCAATGTTTAACTATCTAAAAGGCTTGCTAGTTCGAGGTCTTCAACGTCTAATCTATTATATCCATATGGTAACGATCTAAATGTCCCACTGTCCATAACACGCTTATCGAATACTAGCCTATATGCTTTAATTTCTGTTTCTGTTCTAATTTTTTTCTTAACTGGGTCGCGGACAAAATGTACAGGGTTGATGATATCCGTCTTTCTTGACTCATCCGGGGGGTGACGTATTTCCTCCAGGATGTTCTGTTTCACGACTTCGTAGTTTGGCTGAGCAATTCCACGTACGTTTAAGGAGAACCCCTTTACTTTCACACACGATTTCCCTTGTGCGGTGACATAACCATAATTTTTCGCACCAGCTTAAATAAACTCCACAATGTGGTCCCCTTCATCCAGCTCGTTTGTCATATCCCCCAAATAATCCCCCAACGCAATTTCTGTTTCACCCGGTTTCCACTTGTACACCTTAGAGTCTGAATCGTAGTACAGGACTCGATCTTTCAGAATTTCCAACGACTCGTACAGTTTAAGGCGGGCCTGGCACGTAAACGCAGCGATAAAGACATTTGTGGCACGTCCTTTATCCGGGTCTTGATCGTCGTGTTTAGCTACTACTTCCACTAGCTCGGGGGAAAGGACTCGGATATCCTGTATCTGCTCCAAGGGATCGTCAATAAGGTTTAGCAGAGAGGTGGGATGTGTTATTTGATGAGTCTTAGACTTGTTGCAATTTTGGCCGAAATTGCCCCAGAAGGAATTCAGCATGAGCTTGGCCGTGGCTTTCCTCCCAGGGTTCTTGGCAATCATGGCGAGGTCCAGGTCGATCCCTTCACGCTCTTTATACTGTTGTACGTAGTGGGATTTTTGCTCCTCCTTCTGGCACCAGGCGGGGTATCCGCTACTTTTCGGCTTGATTTTTAACCAGGTATCGACGTAAAGAGCAAAGAGACCACGCCGTTTATGCTCAAAATGCCACACCTCGTGTATGCGTTTCAGTTGGTACCCCATGGCGATGGCTTTGTGTATTTCAGGAGTACACCACGTACCGGTTAACATGCGTTCATCATCCGTGTGGGGACACACGTAATTTCGTTCTCCCATGGGTTTGACGGATGCAGCTTGGACGCAGGTACGGCAGAGAGGGAGGTAAGTTTAGAGGCAGAACCAATTTTTTGACGATGAGGCAGCACGGGGGTTGAAAAGATAAGTACGAGGAAGAATATCCATTTTCATGAGGCCATAGTAGGCGTAAGGATCTTGGTTGTCAGGCTCCAAGTAAATGGTAGGATTTCCGATGGGGTATTCCCCATATTTATTTACCCACGGGTATTCAGAAGTGACGTCCACGTACCGGATCTGCTCTCCTTAGGTGAGGTCTATGCGGTGATAAAGTGTGGTCGAACCAGTTTGTCCACCAAAGAAGGCTTCACGCGGATGGAGGAGTGTGGTTAAAGAGAGAGACTGAGTAAGGTTGCGGAGGTCTGGAGACGATTTCTTGAGCTTTTCCCATTGACACTGCCACATTTTAACGACGGTATACCCCAATCTTTGTAATGTGGCAGTTTTCTGGGTCGTCTGACGTCGACACGCTTCTACCGTGAGACCAGCGGAAGAGAAGGGAATCTGGTTTCCTTGCGGGAAACACTCTCTACAGCCTTGGAACAGGCACTCATGGAATTCGTAGACGGTACGAGTTTGTGCATCGTATCCGTCTACACTATAGACTCTCGAACCGTAAGGAATGCTGTATTCTCCACCGTTTCTCGCATGTTGTATTCTCGTCCCTAGGTTTCGCTCGGTCCAGAGCGACCATTCTGAGGCCACGTGGGAATGGTTGGGTGTGGCACCTTCCCAGCCGTTTTCCGGTTCAATGACGATGGAATCTGGGGACATGACACATTTCCGCCAGTGCCCATCAAAAGAATACATAACTTTTTTAAAAAAAGGATGACATTATATAACATATATTATGAATACTCTTGTTGCCTGTTGCAGGCTTGGGCGATCGTCATGCATTTCTCCATGGGGTCAAATTTAGCTATGGTCTTAAACTCATCTATGAACTTGAGGCAACCGGCTTTCGGCAATTTCACGTCGGAGCGGCAGTACGCTACCAATTCTTTCTTCAGGTCAAATGTGAGGTTCTTGCTTTGTTCTTCCATGTATCAGGCCTCAAAGTCTTTTTTCTTTTTTTCTGACATTCCCTCGGGGTCATAGTATTCGGCTGCAGTGTGTGGGCCGACGTAATTCTGATTGTCGGGGGTATGAAATCTATGTGGAAAGAATCCTTTCTTGGGCTCGGGATGCCAAAGATACTCGAGAAAGCGGATAAGGCCATGAGGAGGAAACACATGCTGTCCTTGCAGACGATCTTGCCCACTTGCATGCAGAGATTCTACGTGCCGTTAGGGATGATAAATTCAAAGGGACGCTTTTCTTTCACCATCTGCTCCTGTAGGAAGACGGCATCATATCCCTTTAAATTGTGAAATATACCGATGACTTCTCTCAATTCGTGCTTACTTCGTAGATTTTCCTCCGGACCGTACACCAATTCATCCATGAACGCTAGGAAGTCACCGGTACATTCGGGACCATAAAACTCAAATACTTCGTCGCTCTCTAACGTTTTGGCCACGATGAGGATAGGGATATGAATACCGTCTTCGTCCAGCATGGCTTCGAAATCTTACCACACTTTCAAAAGAGGCTCGATGTATTCGGAGACGTCGGGGTTAACTTTTCTGTCTTTTAAAGGTATCTTTTGCTTTTTTTCTTGGGTTTATCTTCCATGGCCAGGACGGGCTGTAGAAAACATTTATGGGTGCGGAGGTCGACTTCTTCTCTGCAATTCCCGCATTCGCTCCAGTAACAGTGATGAGGATGCTGTTTATCTGGTTGGAACTCCTTGCAACACATCCCACAATGAATCCACGTAGCGCACAAGCCCTTGTTATGGTGGAGGGACATGCAGGTGTCGTCGTAGAACTGACGATTGCAGTGACTGTAAAGTAGGGAGGGGTGATGTGTTTTTGGGTCCGCACTCTATGGTTTTACACGCTTTACATCTCCGGCCTTCGCATGGGTGGTGACGGAAGTCGTCGGTATTAAACCCGCGGTTGCAGTCATCGCAAAAATAACTCCGCTCTAGGAAGCCGGAATGCGAGTTACAACCGTGGTAATGCCCATTGCCTCCCTCCGGGTCCGACTTTAAGAGAAGACGTATGACTTTAGGTGCTGTGACGGTTCCCTCAAAGGTGATGCAATAGGGAAAGTGTACGCTCATGTCGTTGAGTTGGTAGACGGGGACCAGGTACTCTTGGAATTTCTTCAATTCCTCACCACCACAGGGACCTTCGGGGACACCAGCTTCACAGTGAAGGTATTTGGCGCAACGCGTTAAGGAGATGGGGTAGTGTCGAAGATTTTTGCAGTAGTCGAAGTCTTCCTTATTGTCATCTTTGTGGAGGTGTGCTTTTGTAAGACATACGGCTCTGGCCAGACAGAGGTCATCTTCGGAATTCTTGATAGAGAGTATGCAACGTTTATGGCGAAGGACCGTCGTCATATTTAACTTCCCCAAGATGGAGAGGGTCGTTCTTCTGCCGGCGTCGGGTTCTGCTATGACAGTCATGTCGACTTGGAACTCGTCGTCGGCGTCAAAACTCTCATCAGGATTGAGCTGGTTAGCCAAGGTCTGCATATAGGTGTCGAAGCGTGTGGTGTCATTCAAGATTTCAGCCACTGTGAATTTGGAGGACTGGAGTGGGTGACTAAACTTCTTGGTGGAGAAATTAAATATGATGCGGTCGTTGTATTTCACTTGTTTGCCTTTCCAGAGCTGGGTTGTTTGAGATTTTTTTATCACGCGACGCGCCATGTCAGGCACGCCGCGTGTAATTTCTTTTCCAATGTCATCACGTTTGGAAGCGGGAGGCAGTTGTCTCTTCTGGGCCACACCGCGTTGCTTGTGGACCGCATTAAGGTGGCTCAATAGGGTTTTTTGGCCGGACGAAGAATGGGTACGAAAATGGCGCGAGCTGTCAAATGGCATCAAATATGTAAACAAACATGGCGGCTTCACGGGAGTGCACAATTTTTGTCACATAATCGCGAAGTTTACTTGACGAGAGTGAAACGGCATCGATACTTTCCAGTAGTGAGCACAATATTCACAGTGGAAGACCAGAAGTTTACACAATGCCTACACAACATCCGTAGTGCGTCAGGTCGCTTTCGGAAAGTGGAAGCGATCGAAACCAGAAAAGAAACAAAAATAAAAAGGTTACACGAAGGGTTCAAAACGTGGAATGCCAAAAGGAAGCTCCAGTATGATCCAAGGAAAACGAACCCCCAGCAAAACGAATGACACGAGCACGTGAGGTCAGTATATTTTTCTTTATTCGGGAGTCTTAATTTTTGGTAAGATTTTCCTGCCAAGCTTGTCCTAATTATCGGCCTACCTGTTCTGTTGACTCCAACCCTGATTTCCATCAGCAGAATAAAGCTAAGGGGATGGCAAACCTGCCACAAGGATCCAGACAGGTGGACTTAGAAACCCTTACAGATGGTCTGAAGGAATGCTCATTTTGTCTTTGCGGTAAATTCTCACTATTTTTAACTGCACTATAGCATATTTTACACCATTATCATATAAAAGAACATAACAAATATTGTGGATGGAGTCTTTTTCTCCCTGTTAGTTTACAGTGTATTTTACAATATTTGTAGGCCCTTTGTCTCTTGGCAATGTTATTGAAGTGGCTTGGCAAGCACGTTTAGACACACGACCCGAGTCTAGTGGGTAAACAGATGAAGAGTCACTAAATGCCAATGGTTCCCCACCCTCGTTAGATATTTTGAATTGGTCATCATCATCACTAAACGCCGACACATTTGATATTCCAATACTTCGAAATGGTGGCGAAAATTTTATCGCGGAGCTCAGTTCCATCCGGTTTGCAGACATTCTGACACTGATGAAATCACTCTTCAAAAGCAAGCACTCCTCCCTCCAAAACGCAGAAGGTAAATTTCCAAAGCCTGGGCAGAGTTCTGTTTACGAACATTTATTTCAAACCACCTTTGATGCCCACGACGCCCTAGAGGACGTGATCGCTCTTCGAAGAATCTTGCTTTCGTCTAGGTTGGCTTTGTCTGATGAAATGCTGGTGCATGAACCGAAGTTCTGTAATCTCTGTCAAGGACGCCGCCGAAGACCTGAGATATCTTAACAACTGTCATCAGAGACTCCTGTCTTTTCGAGGAGAGCTGTACAGCCCAGGTCATGCGGATAGCCCAATAAAGCAAAGCATTGCCGAAAAAATTGCTGGCAGTGGCCTAAGATATGAGGATTTAAATAATTTGTACCAACGATTTGGACGGAAAGGTCTTGTGTGTACTTTGACGAGACCGCCATTGTCCAGTCGCTCATCACTTCCAAGGGTCACAAACACGACGAGAATAGTCTCCGCAATTTTGAAACACTTTGAAGAGATTTCCAAGGATTCTGCCACATAGTGAGTTAAGGTATGTTCTCAACTGACTTTCAGGTCAAAAGCAGTTTGTACAAAAACGTCAAAGATAATGACCGCCCGCGTTTACACATTCGTCCTCGACAAAACCGCGTGGTTCGAAAGTTCGCGCATGCTCAAATAGCGATCTTGGCGAGTTCCAATTCTGATGACGTATTTTCCATTGAGGTGAGAAAATAGAAAGTTCCCCCTCAGATTTCTCGTATTTCCTTCGGTGAAATTCCTTAAAATTTGGCAGAGATGTTATACCCTTTTAGCTTTCCTTGCTGTGAATTTATCAGAAAAATTTGTAAGACAAGTTTTTCGCTCAGCCAAAAAACAAGAAAAATGCTAAAAGCGAAAAAACTACCATGACAACCCCTATTTTTTCGATTTTAAAAGTTTCGTCTTGTCAGACTCTACCCGGTCGGAGAATAATAGAAAATTTGACCGAAGGAAAGTTAAGAAAATTGAAATCAAAGTCAAACAGAAGTCAAAAAATGGCGATATTTGAGTAGTTTTAATTTGGGACTGAAAGCCTTGACTTCAGAGGTGACTGTTGTACAGCAGATTTAGGCCCTTGTTTTTTATGTTTCAGTAGCTTTGATTTGAAAAATAGCAAAAACAACGAGAATATTAACTTTCGATTGATGTCACTGGCGCGCGCTTCGTGATCTTGCATAACCACCTTAAGAGCTTTTTTCGGATGACCAATGGGTTGAAAGTCGAATTGGAATAACGGTGAAGGCTCGCTATCCAATTCCTCCGCCAATTCTATCATCTCGTCGTCTGTAACTTCTGGCAACGCATCGTACAGACTTCCGATGTCTACCATATGTGTGTCTAAAATTCCGTAGTCACCAAACTCTACCAATTTCCTTTTTCCCTTATAATTTAACAACATTATATTGTTTACTCATATGTACACGCGCCGGTAAAGTTCGAGAAATTTGAATAACTAATAACACAAACACGGCACGCTTCCAATTCTCAGAGGATGTACTTTCTAAAGCGTCAAAAGAATAAGCCATTCTTCTAGATTTCTATGCATACAAACACTTACGTTATTGTTGTCCATGTCTTTCTCTTCTCACTCTTCTTCTGACTTCTTCTGGCTTCTTCTTCTGGCTTCTAGCAGGAGGAATCAACTTCTGTAATGATGCTAGAAAATCTGCTAGTTATATAGGAAACTATAGCGTCCCCACGTGGGGACGCGGCGTGGGTATATATCCAATAATATTCGAATCTTTTTAACGGTATAATATTATTCACGATATTTTTTCGCGCCATTCGTATCATTGACAGGTATAGTTTTCCCTAACTCACAAATGATTGACAGGAATTGTATTCCCTAACACACCAATAAGTTTGCGTTATTTCTAACGTGTCACTCATGACTCAATGAAAATATAATTTGTATGCCATCTTCTATCGGATCATTCCAAACGTTCATGTCAAAAGTTCAACATTGGTCTCTTTGGAATATTTTTTTATCACTTTGAGATACTTGTGAGTACATAGGTATAACTCCAATTTTCTTTTATTCCAGATATTTATTTACCTTTGTTCTTACACAGATGATGAATACTCCGAGACGATCACATCGCCTACAGAACATACCACCAACCCAGGATGGAGGACCTGTAAACTGCTTTATTTGTTTTATACAAATATGTGTCAACATGGTGGGAGCTACTGCTACACCATGTTGTCAAAACAGGATCCATAAAAGGTGCCTTCGAAACCACGTACGTAATTCTCCCACTTGTGGCCTCTTTGCCGTGCACCGTTCCCTGCTGACCTCCTTCAACGATATGCCCCCCCCCTGCTTCCGTAATCGATGATAATGAAATGAACGACACCCCAAACCAGTGCGACAATGCGCTACCACAAAACTGCGAGGAACTTCGCCTACAAGCCAATGTCGAACTGGAACAATTGCTTCGCCCAGGCGTCTTAGAAGCACGCATTCGCAATGTAAGAATTCTTACATTAAATAATCTTATTTTTGACTTCATCCCCCTAAAAACTAAATCACCCTTCCTTTTTTCCTAGATGTCAGATGATACGCTTTTACAGATGACACATTTTATTCTGGAGCACGGTTTTATGCTTCATTATTTGCACAGATTGTTTAGAGATATAAAATGTACACTAGAGTATAGACCACCCATGCCGCACCAACACATAAAGATAGAAATATATTACCCCTCAGATATGAATCAATATTTTTTAGACTTTCGAAATTATTTCGTGAGTGCTATGGATAGGCATTTGTATACAAACAATTCATTCAGATTCGGGGGTTTTTATTAACTTTCATATCACCTCTTCAAATACATTTGGAGCCTTTTTTTCAAATCTTTGTTCGTTACCCCATTTATATCCATACCATTACTCAATTTCAACACCAATTCTTCCTCTTCACTGACAACTAACTTTCTTTCTCCCTAGATGCGTTCTCTTCCTCAGTGTCCTTCTTTGCAATTTGAGGACTATTTCGAATTATACAATATTTTGTGGCTGGCTTGCAAGGGACTACAGGCCATTCTTACTTCGCGCTCACATTTCCGACTCATATAAATACTCTCTAATACGCACGATCCGTTTTTAGAAATAACATTTAACAAATTCCTTTATTTCTTTTTCCCCATTCCTGTACATCAATATATTTACCTCTGGCCATTTTTCCTCTCACCATATTTTTTCTTTGACAACATCTAATTTGTCTCTGTAAAACGTGCCGTTGTTTATTTTTGTTTTTATCAACTACTCTTTTCCAGATACCACCAGGGGATTTCATTTTAAGTTTATCGCAACAATACGCCTTAGCCATTCCATTAATTTTTCATGCACTAGTGGACCTTAATACAGTACTCTACCTTTATTTTCAAGAATGTTTAAGATCACATTACGTGATAGAAATCACTTTTAATTATACTTTTGAAAAACAATTTTTACAAAATCATTCTATCTTTCCAGACTGTTTTTTATTGTTTATTTTCACATTTACTATACGAATACACTTCCTTTAGGTGTAGATTTTCCATCAACCATGGGTTTTTAGAGCGTAGACAACTCATGCATTTTCACAGTATTACAAACCCACCCATAAACATTCATCTTTTTTGTTTGTAGATTTCACAAGATTCCCTATGCACACTCCTTCTCCACCAAGAATTTGTTCTAGAATCTACAGTTTTCATCTTAGAATCGTTACAGCGTTATCTTTCATTTTTCCACTTGACGAATGTAATTTCTATATAGAATCATTTTTTTCACACCCTTTCGAACAAAATATTGTCTCACACACACAATAGTCATCCGGAACATACTCTTAGAGGTATATGGAATCTTTTTTTCCATATGAATAAAGGCTGATAGTTTCGAAAGAAACTGTTTAGGGCTGCGTCGGTGGGAGTAACGAAATAATTTGGATATATCAACGAAGTTGAAATGGTAAATTGGCCACCGTAATGATTGCAAAAGCTGACGTTTCAAGCGTTAGCTCTTCGTCGGAGCGAATAGAGGAATTGTGGGTTGTTTGTGCTTTTAATAGCAGAAAATGGAGCTACGTTATTGGTGGGAGCATGGCAACGAGAAAAACATGAATAAATTAGTGGAATGAAAAGCGTTCGTTGATCCCTGTGAGATTTAGACTGCCGGTTTGAAAGATGAGCTTTTGTTCAAGATTTTTACGGCTTTCCGTGCCACCTAAGTGCAAGGAAAGACCGCAGATTGCCATATGTTGCTTAGAATGGTTAGGTAAATTAAAATGTCTAGCGCCTGGTTTCGATGTGTCCTTGTCATTCCTTTCCACGTCTCGAAGGTGTTCTCGGAATCGGTCACCTAGTCTTCTGCCTGTTTCGCCGATGTATATATTTTTGCAATAAGTGCAAGTTATGCAATAGATTACATTGGCGGAGGTGCACGTGAAGTGATCGGTGATCTTAATGGATCGTTTAGGTCCCGATATTTTATCAGTGTTGTGAATGAAAGGACACGTTTTGCATCGTGCACGAGCGCATTTAAAAGTGCCTGGTTGGTCATTAGTCTGAAAGGAACTTCTGACCAAAAAATTTCCTATGTTTTTGTCGCGTTTGAATGAAATGAGCGGAGGCTGCGAAAAGATGGTGCTTGTCTCTGGATCGTTTTGAAGTAATTTAAAGTTTTTAAGAATGATGGATTTAACTGAGTGGTTGTGAGGGTGAAACGTGAGAGTGAATGGAATGCGGTCGGAATCTTCCTTATGCGACGTTTGTAGTGCTGAATGTCGATCAATAAGTTGAGCGCGGTGGTAGCCCGCTTGAACGACGGAAACAGGGTAACCACGTTTAGCGAAGAACTGGCACATTGACTCTGATTTGTGGTGGAAATCAGAGACATCACTACATAAACGACGAAGTCTTAGAAACTGAGAAAAGGGAATGGAATTCTTAACGTGAGATGGATGCGAAGACGAATATAACAAGTAATTATGCGAGTCTGTAGGTTTGTAATACACACTAGTACATAAACCGTTACCTTCCCTGAAATATACTTGGGAAATTTCTGACAATTCTTTATCCTTTTTAGACGTCAAAGTTTCAATTGAAGGTAACGGTTTATGCACTAGTGTGTATTACAAACCTACAGACTCGCATAATTACTTGCTATATTCGTCTTCGCATCCATCTCACGTTAAGAATTCCATTCCTTTTTCTCAGTTTCTAAGACTTCGTAGTTTATGTAGTGATGACTCTGATTTCCACCACAAATCAGAGTCAATGTGCTAGTTCTTCGATAAACGTGGTTCAAGCTACTCTTAACAAACTTATTCTTACTTTTAAATTTTGGCCATCGAACGGGAGAGATCCACTAACTAGAGTGTATAAAATTACACCTAGACTCCACACGTCCACTTCTGGTCCATCATACTTCTTGCCTTGGAACAGTTCTGGTGCAGCATAAGGGGGACTCCCACAAAAACTATCCAGTTTATTTCCAGGAGTAAATTCATTACTAAAACAAAAAAAACGTGGTTCAAGCGGGTTACCACCGCGCTCAACTTATTGATCGACATTCAGCACTACAAACGTCGCATAAGGAAGATTCCGACCGCATTCCATTCACTCTCACGTTTCACCCTCACAACCACTCAGTTAAATCCATCATTCTTAAAAACTTTAAATTACTTCAAAACGATCCAGAGACAAGCACCATCTTTTCGCAGCCTCCGCTCATTTCATTCAAACGCGACAAAAACATAGGAAATTTTTTGGTCAGAAGTTCCTTTCAGACTAATGACCAACCAGGCACTTTTAAATGCGCTCGTGCACGATGCAAAACGTGTCCTTTCATTCACAACACTGATAAAATATCGGGACCTAAACGATCCATTAAGATCACCGATCACTTCACGTGCACCTCCGCCAATGTAATCTATTGCATAACTTGCACTTATTGCAAAAATATATACATCGGCGAAACAGGCAGAAGACTAGGTGACCGATTCCGAGAACACCTTCGAGACGTGGAAAGGAATGACAAGGACACATCGAAACCAGGCGCTAGACATTTTAATTTACCTAACCATTCTAAGCAACATATGGCAATCTGCGGTCTTTCCTTGCACTTAGGTGGCACGGAAAGCCGTGAAAATCTTGAACAAAAGCTCATCTTTCAAACCGGCAGTCTAAATCCCACAGGGATCAACGAACGCTTTTCATTCCACTAATTTATTCATGTTTTTCTCGTTGCCATGCTCCCACCAATAACGTAGCTCCATTTTCTGCTATTAAAAGCACAAACAACCCACAATTCCTCTATTCGCTCCGACGAAGGGCTAACGCTCGAAACGTCAGCTTTTGCAATCATTACGGTGGCCAATTTACCATTTCAACTTTGTTGATATATCCAAATTATTTCGTTACTCCCACCGACGCAGTCCCAAACAGTTTCTTTCGAAACTATCAGCCTTTATATATTTTTAAGATGCACAAGTTTTAAATAACGTAATTTCAATATGCGACCTGCGAACTACAATGATATTGTTTAATTACCCTCCCATTCACCCAAACCTAATTTGGTTAGGAAGTGCCTTGAGTAGTGGATGGCGCGATATTCGCTTTTATTCATTTTCTGTATAGTTTTTTTCCTAGACACCTACACTGTTTACTTTTCCTGCGTGGCACTACAGACAATTATTTTATTTTGTAAAGTTTTTCTTGCAAGACATTCCTTCAAATCGCGAGCTATTCCTTGTATATAATAATTTCGAATTTTTGTCGAATATAATTGTATTTACGATGTAATGACACGTGAATGTCACGGCTTTGCGCCCCATCCATCACATGTAAATATGACAGACACTACCATTCATTTATGTCATAGCTATTTTTCTGGTACTTTCATTTCAGTGTATAGTATTCAATAAACACAATCAGTTCATTATGTCTTTCTAAGTCTTTGACGCTTATTTTTACAACAAATGTCACTCCAACGTTCTCAATATTTCACTACCGTCCATGCTTCTAACTCTCCCACGAGTACACTCGTTTTTTGTCCCGAATCTTGCCAACCTTCGTATGTTTTCATGACATCCTCGAACGTAAAAAAGCAATCCCGGATTTTCCTTCCCACTCTCGCAAATTCGTGCCAACGCTAAAATAAGTACATCTGGATGTGTGCTCGTTTGGGAATACCTAACCGCCTTAGTTTTTGTGTGACTGCATGGTCCATGAGTTGACGCCACTCGTCAAAATCTCTCCTTTCCTCTTCGTATCGGCGCGGGGTTCGTATATATACGGTTCGTCTTGTTTTAAAATCTCGCGAACGAGTACAAGAAATATCCACACATCTCTATAGTCCGCGACGCGGGAAATACGGCGATGACATATTTCTGAGAAGGGTGAGTCTTCAAAGCCTAAAATGGCATGCAGCAAGACGCGGGCGCGCCCCGTTTTGGTACAGGAATGTGTATCGAATTTATAGATTTCGTGTGGGCATAGATAGGTTGGATAAGACAGTTCTTTGGGATACGAATCGGGGAGATCTTTACAGCACTCCATCGAAACATAAATGACTACACGCGATTCATTGCAAACAAGTTTATTACTAAAAAAGGACAGTGCATTCAACATCATTCCTTGGCTCGGACAAACATCGTCATTAAATGTAGAAAAGCATTGTCTTTTTTTTTTACTACTGTTCGATCCGTTTGTTGATTATTCCTTTGTCATGCTGACTCGCTTCATCTTTTCACTAAGTTTCTTTCTGTAATATATCGGAGGAGATTCCGAAGACACTTCATAGTTTCAGTCTTCTTCTCTCTGTATGTTTCGTCACTCTGTACCACGGGTCGTCCTCTTTAAACACAAATGGTTCTTTAATTGTTCTCAGAATGAAGGACTCGTCTATATCTTCTTCATACAAAAGTAGGTCACATATGTGGTCAACCAGTACGAACAGCTGCTCCTGCATTACGTATACCTTCTTTGCCTCGGCTATTCTACCTGCCTTATATAATTCCAAACTCTACCGTAGATAATCGTCTTTGCTTCCAAGCTGAGAGAGGACGACTCATAGAATAACATCCTCTAATATAGCACTCTTCAACCAATCATGCACCGTTTCGTGCGACACGCGTACATCATACGATTCCTATGACACCCACCCAGAACGTGATACTCATATGACACTCATTGTAAACATGTCACCGTGATATCACTATTCAGTCTACATTACCAATCTTTAATAAAGCGATGTGACTCATCCGTCTTTTTAAACCACTCTGGGGAATATTTGACACATGTGAAAGTCACCATTTCACATCTGAATGGCTTTTCATGGGATTACGAAACGACGCAAACACCTCGGTCACGTCGTCCACGAAAAACTTATTCGACTTTCAATGCTCTCCCAACTTTTCAAACGCTTCCCAATGCTTGAACATATAAAGTTGCACGTGTCCTCCTATCGGATTTGGCCATTCGTTGACTTCTCTGACCGTCTCGTCAAATAATTCCTCGCATGCATTCATGAATCTATACTTAGAGGCGGGGTCGCTCATCTCGAGTACTGGTAATTTCTTCTCAAAAACAGCTTGTAAATATCGAAGTAAATAATATACCTCCATGAAATGACACGATGTAGAAATGATTTCGTGGCGTCTCTTTAGACAGAAGGGAGCGTTGGCATATCCTAAAATGTTGCGTATGGCTTCTCGGGGTCCACACACTTTTTTAGGCGCACACAAATCGAATAGATACTTGTTCTGGTACAGTATTCACAATCGTTCAAATTTCTCACGTCGCTCATGATGCGTTTGCTTTACTGTCCTCCCTACGAATGATGAGAAACTGTCTATTCCTAAAGTTTTTTTATGGAATATCCATCGGCCGTTCGTTGACGAGACGTCGTAAAAGGAATTGACATCTTGGGCAATAACTCCAAAAGGAATGCGTATAATACCAACAAGATGTACACTGATACCATATTTCCGCAGGTTTATAAGCGATTCCTTTACTCCAACTGACCTGTTTAGGCATCATCTAATTTAAGTAAAGCAATCTTCTCGGTAATTTCTTGTATCCACTTTGGCATATATACTTTTCTCAATCTTCTAATTTCTACACTGTGCCTTTATGGGGCGCCAAATGTATTTTTATTATTTAGAGTGGTTATTTGTATATAACCAAAACAAGTATGGTTATATGTAAATAACCACAGTGCAGTTTGGTTATTTATAAATAACCAAAACGAGACATTGGTTATTTAGTAAATAACCAAAACATGAATGTGGTTATTTGCTAAATAACCAAAATTGTTAAGTGGTTATTTGCTAAATAACCAAAACTGAAAATTGGTTATTTGTAAATAACCAAAACTGAAAATTGGTTATTTGTAAATAACCAAAACTGAAAATTGGTTATTTACTAAATAACCAAAACTGAAAATTGGTTATTTGTAAATAACCAAAACTGAAAATTGGTTATTTGCTAAATAACCAAAACTGAAAATTGGTTATTTGTAAATAACCAAAACTAAAAATTGGTTATTTGCTAAATAACCAAAACTGAAAATTGGTTATTTGCTAAATAACCAAAATGCAAAATTGGTTATTTAGCGCAAAATTGGTTATTTACCTAATTTGGTATGGACACGTAACAACCACGTGCCTGTTTTCCCGCTCATTTCCTACAGTGCATTGTATGCGTCGATCTCTTTCAACATGGCTTCCAACGATGATATGGTGGCCAGAATTTCTGCTGCAGCGTGCAATGCACTTAGATATTCTCAGCAACAGGTACGTCTCAAGGCAGATAGCTGGCGGTGTGTTGTCTTCCGAAATGTTGAAATGTCTTGTCGTTTTTATTTCCTTGTTCAAAATCAGAAAGAAGTCCAAAATTCCTCTTTACAAGTCTTAAGAGACCACAACACATTAACAAGAGTTTTCTTCTTTGTCTGCAGTAGTCCAGGGATCCTCTTATGAATACTTTAAGAATAGACTTGTACAAACAGGTTATTGAGTATGTTGGAAATTGTTTGCTAGAAACGTAACAATCATCACGACAAAATACGCCTTGGTTGCATGTCAGCCCAACATGAGATTCAGTACTAGTAAGATGAAGTTGTGCTCCATGCATGTTGCTCCCAATAGTTCTGCTGGCATGCACTTACCATAAGTGAGCCGACCTCCACTGTATAATTCAAAACATGTATTACTCTGTTATCCCTGATGGTCTTATTGTTCAATTTCATTTAACTATGATTGATAATAAAGCTCTTAATTCAAGCCAGTTTTGTCAAAAGGTTTTGTTAAGGGAGGTGAATGTCCAGCAAAAATGGCTGAAAACTGAGCAGAGTTGAGTGCAATTGGCACAATGGAGATGTAATCGAGTGCCGAAAGAGAGGGAAGTGAGATCTGTCCTCCTTTTGCATTCTGTGTGCTACTAGCCCAGGTTAGGGTTAGGGACTAACTACTTCCCAGTAAACTATCCATTTTGGTCACTGTGACCAAAATTTTGGTTTTGGGCCGAACCCACTTTTGGCTCACTGGGGGCAGGCCACCTAACATAAATCGGAAGAAAATATTAAACCTAAGATTTCAACAGTTTTTATTTGGCTTTCAACCAACAAAGCACCAAAATATTAACAAAATTGTCTTGTAAGTTAAAATTTGAAAAGAACACTTAATTGCAACTCGCTCTAAAATAGTAAAGTACTTAGCCATTTTCTTGTAAGAACTACTTTATAATTGATTTCACATACAATTTACATATATATGTGATCAAGAAAGGTGGAGTGAAAACCATAAAATGTAAACATTTATATCCATTGGTGTTCGAGGAAACAAACTATATTGCTGCATTACCAGATGGGATAAATAATGATTGACACACCTTGAATAAGGGGAAAACTGAGAAACATACAACCAAACAATAGCAATAACTGAACATTGCAGTTACTTTAGCCAACGACTTCATTCAAAACATGCTAAACATTACTTCCATAATCGATGTTGTGAACAACACCCATTTCCTTCCCAAAATACAGGGTTTAGAGCTTAAAATGTGTCACCAGTTTTCATGATACTTTTATGCCATTCCAAAGCCCCGGCTGTTTTGAATAGCATAGCCCATAGCTACCTTAAAGTCATCATATGTGTTATGAACTACAGGGAGATAGAGGGTACACGAACTTGTGCTAGCCTTAGGAAATCTAGAAAGCATTGCAGATGTCTCTTCTGGCGCGTGTAGAAACAAAATTTGACATGAAAGTCCCTGGGGAGGTAATTGTTTGCATCCCAATACAAAAAACAGGATGTCTGACGAGCTAATTGCAGCAGACTCTTCTTCACAGTCTTGTATCAAGTGCTGCCAGTGAGAGAGAACAAGGTTCTCAACCTCCCTTCTATTAGATCCTTCACATGCACGAATGACTGAGAGGATGGCATCAAAGTCAGTCACATTCAAAGTTTCAGGCTTAAAACAGAAGGCTTCCCTCATCACATTTGGATATTGCAAAATTGAGCCCAATACCCCTACTGTACAAAGGCCCTCCTTGAAACTGTCATAAGCTGGCTGTGCTCTTCCCTAAACATACCAGTTCACAGTTTTCTGGACGAGGTTCACAATATCACTGGCTGTTTTAATCACCTGAAATGTGCCAGCCATGTCAAACACTAAATCAAGCTTGGCATCACTTATGACCTGTTCAGCTTCTGTTATATTTGAAGCATTTAGTAATTTATCAAGGGATATTCTTAGATCATAGTCACAAACATCTGTGGGCAATGCATTAACATTCTGGATCCCTTTTACTATACAATCATAGCATAAGTCCGAGAGGCATTTCAATGCAGGACCCCCATGAACTAGTGACATAGCAAATATCTGCCCGGCTAAATAATACTCTCTTGCCTCTAAGCACCTTGCATTGAGGGAAAAGAATTTAGAGGTGGCTCCCCCAACAAAGAGCTGGGAATTGACCAACCTTTCTGTTACAAGAGTAAAGAATTCCCTTGCTGGGCCACCAAGGTCTACTGCACCTTCTGAAATGCCCATGTCATCTGTGAACTTTACAGACAGTTTTTTTTGGGGGTTAAATGACTTGCGATTGAGTGCTCTTTTGGCACCCTCCCATATGTGATTTCTACTGAGGTTAAATTTACATGTCTCAGAATCTGTTATGACTGATGAGAGATTATGGAGAATTTCCCTCAGCATGATGTTTGCTTCACTGGTTTCTGCTTCAGCTATACTGGGTAGAGCAGGCTTTTCACCTTCGGTGATACATTCATCATCAGAGCTGAATTCATCAAATATAAGAGCTGCATATACTTCATCTGCTGACCTTAAAAAAATAAAAAATTTTTAAAACAGGTTAATAGCAATACTATTACTACTACTGATGCTGCTGCTAGTACTGCTACCACCAATAATAATAATAATAATAATAATAATAATAATAATAGTTTATTATTTGGACCTTCAGAGGAAAGTCTCATTCATTGATTACTGGCTACCATGACTGTCGGTCAATCTTGGCATTTCGTCCAAAGTATGGTTCAGTTCATCAAATGGTTCAGGACAAACTTGTAAATAACACCCCAGCTGCCATAGGAACTTAATAAGCACATCAATTTTATTACTGGCAGAAAACCAATCATGCATGAAGCAACTTAACTGACAACTTTTATAAAAATGCCTGAAATCCTCTACAGGTGTAGCAGCAGAAGAGTCAGAAGGCTGTGCCACTGGGACAGAAGAAGATTGAGTCACTAGTGGAGTTTCAGTACTTGACTGAGGAAACGAATGGCTTGGATCAAATGTGGGAACAGTCAGCTTGAAGAAATTAAAATATATATATTAAATTAAATATTGCAATCTGTCCTTCGGTGAAGGTGCCTCATTATCATGTTTCGGTAACTTCTGTACTAGATATTACAGAAATTGTTAAAATACCAGGCAGATTTTTGGGGGCAGCAGAAAATTGCAAAACACAACTAGATAATTTAAAGTAGAAACTGGGGTACTTACAGGGTACTTGGAGAAGTAAGTTGGACCACCCAGATCCCTTCTAGATCACTCAACTTGTAAATTAATACGGGGCATGAAAAAAACAACAGAGACAAAAACGAAAGCAATTATTTTAACAATGAGGAAGTCAAATTCACTTGCTACCGGTACTTACCTCACTACCATTAATATCACTATTTCCATCGTCACTCTCAACTGAGATATGTCCAATCACTCCTGATTCCTTCTTATTACTAGGGACTGGAAGGTGAGTCATAATATAAAGTGCTCCCTGTGATGCCAGGGAAAGTACCTCAGGAGCATTCCACTGAAATGATGTTGAAACATTGGGCATCTTTACCTTTTTTGCCCCAGGTACAGTGCTAAAACCACCAAAAAGAGACATTGAATTCATACAGCTAATGATCACTTGGATTTAAGTTACCATAAGCGTAACGAATCTCTTTTAGTTAAATGAGATGAAGTGGTTGAAACAAAATCACTTAGCACTTCATACTCTACATAATGGGTATGGTCTCCAGATAATAATTATCTCATTGTTTTGGCATAATTACACCGAGATCAATTTCAAGTATCACAGTAGCTGTCTTGACAAACACCTTTTGGCAAGCATGTTGCCAAGCCAGTCAGACTGCAAGATGTATGATGACTGTGTGTTGCCTAAGCAATCAGATTGCAGGATGTAGGATACCTGTGCTGGTAGATTCATAAGAAATTTTGATAACTAATAAAATAAGTAAAAGCCTTGTTAGTAGTTTTTGTTCAAAAGTTGTCTTAGAACTCCCCCCAGCCAACTGTAATTCAGATATGGTCATGCTGAGACTGTAAAAAGTTTGAAGTTTCACGGCCGTTTTAAGTCTTTCTCCCAACTGAAAAGGCAATGAGCTAACATGGCTGCATTCAAATGTGACTCATAAGCTTAATATCTTACCTTAAGTATTGAAAGGGCATTTCTTCTTTGCCTCCCAACTTAAAAGCTTTCCTAAAAATACTCGAGATTTCTTTCGCAACTGTGCTATTGTTCCAGGTAGTATTCAGGCTCACTTTGCCGATCAGACCTAACTCTGCCAACTGAGCCCTTCGCCCTCCTCATGGAATGGCAAATATATCACCCTCTTCATATGGAACGCATACGACATCTTTGGTAACAATTTTCGACTTCCCTTGCAGCGTTCTTGTTGAAGAACCTCGCATTCGCTTAGGTACTTGTAAATACTGTCGAGAATTTTCCTCCTTCCTTTCACAACCTGGCTTAAAGGGGTGATAAAAGGAAGATGGGAGCTGAATGCTGGCTGGTGATTGTTCAACAGAAAGTAGTTTCTCTTCGTCTAAAAGTAATTACATTCTCTCAATAACGCAGACAAAAATTACCACAATCTCCCAATTAAAGAGATATGTTCCAGGCTAGGAAAATATATCCCCACCATCTAACAGTCACGAAAATATTTCCCGAATGCAAATATAGTCTGACAAGCATCGAGTTCGTCTGTATGCCTAGCAGGTATCAATCCCTGAAAAGACATTTCAACATTTCGGAAGACAACACACCGCCAGCTATCTGCCTTGAGACGTACCTGTTGTTGAGAATTTCTGAGTGTATTGCACGCTGCAGCAGAAATTCTGGCCACCATATCATCGTTGGAAGCCATGTTGAAAGAGATCGACGCATACAATGCGCTTTAGGAAATGAGCGGGAAAACAGGCACGTGGTTGTTACGTGTCCATACCAAATTAGGTAAATAACCAATTTTGCGCTAAATAACCAATTTTCCATTTTGGTTATTTAGCAAATAACCAATTTTCAGTTTTGGTTATTTAGCAAATAACCAATTTTCAGTTTTGGTTATTTAGCAAATAACCAATTTTCAGTTTTGGTTAATTAGCAAATAACCAATTTTCAGTTTTGGTTATTTACAAATAACCAATTTTCAGTTTTGGTTATTTACAAATAACCAATTTTCAGTTTTGGTTATTTACAAATAACCAATTTTCAGTTTTGGTTATTTACAAATAACCAATTTTCAGTTTTGGTTATTTAGCAAATAACCACTTAACAATTTTGGTTATTTAGCAAATAACCACATTCATGTTTTGGTTATTTACTAAATAACCAATGTCTCGTTTTGGTTATTTATAAATAACCAAACTGTACTGTGGTTATTTACATATAACCATACTTGTTTTGGTTACATACAAATAACCACTCTAAATAATAAAAATACATTTGGCGCCCCATAGTGCCTCGCTTCTTTCTCTATCTCGTCGATCAATATACAAGTATCACATTGACCGCATTCGCATGTATACTGTACAAAGGAAGGAAAAGCTACTCTGAAGCAAGTGAGTACGAAACGATACATTTATATACGCTATGTTTTATGACAGCTTGTCAATCAGAGTGACATTTACGTTCAAACACATTTATGTATCACATCATCTTACATTTTACAATCATTTCAAACACCATGTCATCTGAAAAACAACTGTTCCTTGCTCATTTGGACGAAGATATTGAACAGAATCCCCAGTGGGCCGGAGCCGTCCTAGACGAATTATTTGCCATTGTAAAAGAAAAAGCCACCACACAAGATCTTTGTGAAATACGCAGACAAGTGACGAAATACATTGACGAAATTGAAACCTATGATTCAAACGTGGGAGAACATTCAACTTTCCATCAATTGTACCGAGACATGATGACAGCTTTTCTAGCTTATTTCACCTATTTACAAATGAAATATCGCGCTGTGTGAACAAATAAATCATATACAAAACCAAATGTTGTACTTAATTCCTTCGCCATCTTGGATTCTTTTATACCGTTAATTTTTGTAAAAACTGAAAACCCTACCCACGAACCTAAGCGAAATCTAACCCTAACCCCTCCTACACCTACACTGATTTATCCCTAACCCTAAAAACACCTCGTACACCTACGCGGATTTATCCCTAACCCTAAAAATCACCTTTGCGCACCTACGCGGTATGAATAACTAATTAGATCTTACTCGGCCGAGACACTCGGACCCAGACCTCTCGGTTTATTCCATATAGGCCCCCTATACTACTACTCTTCGGTTCTTTTATATCTCTTCTTGTTTTGAGCATATCTGATTAAAATTAAAAAAAAAAAACCGAAAGTTTAGATAATGTTGTAGTAAACTGAACCTTTTTCTGTCTTTGATCCCAATGAGGGAACTGACTAAATTATGACATGAATTTTGATCGGCAACCAAGGTTTTCTTCATTTCAAACAGAACAGTATTTGACTCTCAAAGAAATGCAAATGATGTGAAATTTCCTTTACCATAAATATTTTCCCGTTTTCATCAACTACAATTAACTCTTGTTTGTCTGATATATTAAAGTTCACAAGGCAACCAGGTGGACAATCAGACATGGTTTGAAGCTACTCTGGTTTAAGGATTCAATGAAAGTAACTGGGGAATTACAATTTATCGACCTTGCGTTTCGACACTCCTGTCAAGTGTCCTCTGGTTCTTTCTCATCAGGAGTGTTATCAGTTGTAACTGGTTTTTGGAAGTTAAGGAGAAATGTTTCGGTATAGCCATTTACCTTTAGGACGACCGAAACATAATTTCTCTCCTCGGCCTTCTAATCAAATGAAGTTGGTAGACAGTCAGCCCTCCTGGGCAAAGTTTTAGCCACGGACTTTTTATGGCAAATAGGGTGGCGAGACTCTACTTATCGGTTTGGGTCGGTTTACAATAAACACTAGTCTGTAAACTCCCTTGTTTCGCTCTGCACTCGTTTAAATCAAGAAAGGGCAAGAGTCTATCTTTTTCACGCCCAAGGGTAAACGGGATAGAAAGCTCCACTGAATTTAAATGCGAGGACTGACTGTATACCATACCTACCATACTCCTGATCAGAAGGAACCAGGGACTGGTTTTGCTGTTATTCCCTACATCCAGGGTGTTACGGAACCTATCAAGATAATTTTGAATAGCCACAAGGTTAATGTTGCTTAAAAACCTCTTCAGACTTTGGGGCATATTTTTGCCAAACTTAAGGATCCCGTAACGAAACTGAGAACAACGAACCGCCTACGCAATGATTGTGATCAGGAGTATATCGGACAGACCGAACTTCAGTGTGGTACACGTTTGAAAGAGCATCAAAAAGTGGTCTTCTACTGCGAAAATGAAAATTCAACTTTGTCGGAGCACACATGCCTAACTAACAGTACAATTGGATGGGATAATTCTAAAATCATCACCGCTAATCGCCGCTACCATCGTCGCCCTTGTTTGGAAGCTTGGCATATCAACTCCGCCCGCGCTCCTTTAAATCATGATGATGGTGGCTTACTACTTGACGCCTATTTAAACCTCGTCAGAAGAAAGGGCTGCTAATCAGTGAGCATTTAGAAGGACCTCTTGTTGCACTTATTAAATCACCCTTGATGACGGAACTAGACAGGAGCGTCGAAACGTTGGTTCTAAGAATTGTAATTCCCCGGTTGCATTCGTTAAATTCTTAACCCAGAATAGCATAAAACCATGTCTTTTGTTTATCTCTTTGTTTTATTTCTTTTTGAGCCAGAAATTTATAAACTACTGATCTCATCCCATGCTTTTAAGGATTTTTTCTTTTATCAATTTAATATTAATAATAATAGCAATAATAATGATGATAATAATAATAACAGACTTTATACAGGAGGCTCACGTCACTGAAAAAATGGTGTTCTGTCAGGCCCCTGTAAAATAACATAAAAGTCATCATAAATAAATGACAAGTTAAAAAACATAAAAACATAGTTAGTAGACTAACTAACTATGATAAGAACTACAGATTATACTTAATGTGTCTATGAAAGTTGCTTGATTACACAATCGATAAGAAACTAAATGTAGAAGCTAAACAATCTCGAAACTGACTTAACTAAGTATATAGTTTTTCACTCTTTGCTTACAAACATGCCAAGAGTCAATTTCTTTAGAAGAAGTGCCTAAAAGATTCCGTTCCTTTGCGCATATGATGTATCAAAGTCTTTGTTTTCCATAATTTCTTTTAACAAGAAGACAGAAATCATTCTTTCTTCCTGTGTTATAAATGTGGATGTCATCGTTTCTTAATTAAAGTGTTAAATTTGCAAATCTTCCATAATAGCAGTATTATCTTAGTCTCCCCAGATGATATCAGCATAGTCAAAAAGTGGACTTATTAGGAATTGTACAACGTGATTCGCGCTTCTAATGATAATAGATGTTTGACAAGTCTCAGTAATCCAATCCTTTGATTCATTTTGGCCATTAATGATTGCCATGTCAAGCATGCTCTTATGAATGACTGTACCATGATATTTGATTGAACCCGTACTCTAAACTTCTTCATCCTTTGTTTCCAGCCTGATACCTTGGCAGGTTTGCAACTTGCGATTGTTGTCAACCAATAAAAACTTTGATTTTTGTGTGTTCAATGTCAGATAGTTAGCTATTAAACCATTCAGCTAAATTGGCAAGGTTGGCATTTTGGTGGTACTGAATATCTTGACAGTATTTTCCACTAAGGTACATCACTATGTTGTCTTCATACATGATTACTTGACAGTGAGTGCCTTAAGCACGACTTGTGAGCAGGCGCCAATTATCTTGCGTTTATTAACAGCGTAAGGTCCACGGTATCGAATGCCTTGGAGAGATCTACTGGGTAAAATTACCTCAGTAAAACAGCTGTTATCAAGACTCTGAAGTATGATGTCAGTGAGATATGCAACGGCAGTTACTGTCGAGAGCTTGGGACGGAAACCAAACTAATTTGGAGTAAGCATTTTGGAGTCTAAAAAAAAAAAACCCAGATATTTGCTGGAGTATGGCTCGTTCAAGAATCTTGCTGATGGTTGGGAGTACATTTATTGGCCTGTAGTTGTTGAAATCCATCCTTTCACCTGTCTTAAATAAAGTAGACACCTTTTACCGGGCCAAAGTTTCCAGAACGATGGGAATGTGCTTGCTTCAAGGGATCGGTTGAATAATTTTGTCAGTGTAAATGCCATACCCTGAGCCGAATTCATTGCTAATCGTGCACTGATACGATCTAATCCTATGGCTTTGTTAGTTTGTAAAGTTTTCAGTTGCTTGAGAACAAAGGATTCAGTGACAGTAGAAAAAGTAAACAAGTTTTCTTTGCATTTTCGTAACCAGTTTGGTTCCAATGTGAAAGAAATGCGCATTTAGAGCCCGGGCTATAGCGCCTTTTTCAGTGTGCAAAACGCCTTCTGCCTCAATTGAAGACAAGGTTTTTCCCATCGTCCGATTGTTTTGTTAATATCCTATACATTTTAGTTTTCTTTTAAAGCTCTTCTCCGATTATTACATGACTCATCTTGTTTATTTTAGTTTTCTTGCTTGTCCAATTATCTACTTTGGTGTCTTTTTACGTTATTATCTCGTGCACTTCAAGTTTTCCTGTTGCGTGTTTGTTAGCCTTCCTTCACTTTTAAATATCCTTTTCGAATTGTTACGTTAGTATTTCGAACACGTTTGGCTGTTCCTCCTTATTGGGTTGCTACTTTAAATAAGTATCTGGTGCATTTTAGTTTTCCTTGTTGTGCAATTGTTACGTTATCACGTCAGGCACTTTTAGTTTTCCTCGTGGTACGATTGTTACGAAGCATCTCCTGCACTTTTAGAAATCTTTCGTTTAGGATAGTTATGTTAGCATTTCGCACACTTTTGGTTTTTCCTTTTGTACTATTGTTACATAATTAAGTTACTCGTGTAGTTTAGTTTGCCTCGTTGCGCAATCACATCAGTAACTGGCTCATTTTAGTTTTTCTCCTCATTCCGTTGTTACTTAAGTATCTGGTGAATTGCACTTTTCCTGCTGTTCGATTGTTAAGTTAGTATCTCTTGTACTTTTAGTTGTCTTTTTGCACCAGTATCTAGTCCATTTAAGTGCTCGTAGTGACGTCAATATTTTTAGCACTTTTAGCTGTCCATTTTGTCAAATCCTACCGCTAGTATCTCGTACATTTTAGTTTTCCTGGTTTTCTGATTGTTACGTTAGTTTCTCTTTCGTTTTAATTTTCTTTTTCGTCCGATTTACGCCTACTGAACAAAGAACTTAGTCAAGTGTAATATATGAAGCCATGAAAATTTCCAAGCAACAATTATCAGAGCATTGGCCGAATTCTTATTTTGGATTGATTTGTTATGTTGTTAGTGTTCCTACAGCATCTAACTCCATTGTTGTCATTATCCTCTTTCCTTGCACTGTGGTTGACAGTCCTGGAATTCACGGATAAGTGCATCCATGCAAATCCAACTGCTTCACTAAGGAATTCTACGCCCAAAACCGGCTTTTAGATCATTATCTAGCTTATAACTATACGTTTGTATTCTAGTTTCTAGTATCTAGGCTATCAAAGTTTAACATGAGAGGTCCAGTTTGGTACTGGTCCTCCAGAAGTCTCGGTCAGACTTTGGACGGTTTCATCTGATACTTCGTCTAGTCTCAAATTCAATTGTAATAATCTGTGGGTGACGTTTGATCGTGTAGTTTGATCGCCCGAGTGAGGGTAGCCCTAAGAAGGATCGTTGTGGTCGGTGATATCTGACGTTTCGACAACCTTAGCGGGTCAAGAGAAGATTTGTTGTCGGTAGATATTTTTTAAGTTGACATAGATTCTTACTCTTAACTTCTCTGGTGGAAATGTTTGTTTAACGATGCTGAATTCGTTTTCACCCCTACACCAGCATGCATATCGTGGGGGGAAACAATAGATCGTAATTTCATATGTAATTGTTCAGTGAAAATACTGAAAATGAGTGATTGTTTAATTTTAAGACTCAAAGGCCGTTTACACGGCAGAAAAATCGGGTTCGGACGTGTCAAAAAAGGAGTACGGACCTCAGATTTTTGCCCGTGTAAACAATCGGTACTATGTTTTGGGGGATGGGTACGGACCCGTGTTTTTTTCTGGTTATGGGGCCATGACGTCTATGGCCCCGAAACCAGAAAAAGCACGGATCCATACCCATAAATCAGCATCACGAGTCGCCATTTTAGTTACAAGAATTACGCATATTCGATAACAGCACACAGCGGTACCAAATACTGTAATCCCATGCAAGAAATTGGTCCGGTCCCCCAAAAACTGCAGTGTAAACGCAACCTTGCTAACTTGGTCCTTATGCCTCTTTTTGTCCGACCCGCGATAAAACATGATCCGTGCAAACGGCTAAAATTATGCGGTCCGAACTACTTTTTTGACACTTCCGTACCTGATTTTTCTGCCGTGTAAACGGCCTTTCAGTGAAAGTACTGATAGCCAGTTATTGTACACGCGGCATAGTCTCGGGTCAATTACGGACAACCGGCAATTTCTAAATTAAGCATGCACTGTAGACTGGTAGGAAACTAATTTGCACTTTCATACCGAACTTTCTAAAAGTTTCTTGTACTTTGGAATAAGACAATTAAGACACGTGAAACTCATGTTATAGGTTATTTTTTAATTACATGAACTCGTGGGTAACGTTCATTCTGTACTGATGTATTAATTTGAAAACTGTTAGTACAAAAATAGTGCCTTGGAGCTCTAATTTCTATTTACGTTACATGTATGATGAAGACGCAAGTGGAGTTCTAAGTCTCTCTTGAGTTGTTCGAAGTCCAGTGGCTGCGGATCCTCTGACACCAAGAAATGCGACAGATTTCCGCCTTTAGGTGGGCGGATGCTCAGAGTTAGTTTCTCCCAATTTAGTAAGCTCAGCCGACAGTTTGATTGATTTCGTTTCTCTTCCTTCCAAACCCACTGACAGAATATTCTCCATACTGTTCTCGCTGCATTTCCTTTGACCTTAATCTATGATACATTGGTGATATTGTTGAAAGAAATTAGATCCTATCACTCTTAAGGGTTCAAGCTAGTTTCTAAATACTCTATCTTTAGCTTGAAATCTCATCTTGGCCGAGTTTTAGAAAGGGAGGATAACGCTATCCAACGGATAAATCGCTATCCAGAGGATAAGTGATAGAAAAACATACTACCCTATCCACCTAACAGAAATTTATCCAGTAAATAGCGTTATCCAACCTTCGAACAACCGGGGCCTGATCTCCCACAAAAACCCTGAAGCAAATTCGAAAGTCCTCTGTTGTATTATCAGACAAGCGAATTCTTGTCATACAGACGTCGGTGAATATGAACAGCCTTAAAATTGCCTTACATGTTCCTACTTGGAACATGTACTTTCTTTCTATCTATGAGTACTATATTTCTACCTGAGAAATTTCGGTTGCTAAGAAGGGTTCAATAGGGAGAAAGGTATGTTTTTGTGACTCGCGCCATCTACTACGACTCACAGCAATCTCTGTTACTTCTCTGCAACTTGAAATACTTCCAATTACGTAGGCAGCGGTTACAAAAAACAAAATCAAGAGAAATAGACTGGTAGCACAACAGCTTTAATGAGCTCTTCGAGAGAGCTAAAGGCAGAAGAATGATACTATGAGAGGTTCGTCTATAATATATAATAATAATAATATAGATCAATTTCTATAGCGCATTTCCATGTAAATGCTCTAATGCGCTTTACAACACTGTGCGGGGGACTTTTCCAGACTGCCGGCGGCAGTTTACAATTAATAAAGGAGAAATTTTTACAGATGCCCCCTCCCCCCCTTCCCAGTAAACAGGCCAGACCACATCACAGTAATCTCGTGATGTGGGTTCTTTAACGTCCCTTGCCGAAATTAACTAATTGATAGGTGCAGGAGACGGGACCTCCGGCTTTACGTCCTATCCGAGAAGACGAAGCAATGTGAGTGAAGCGTCTTGCTTAAGGACACAACGTCAAGCCCCAGCCAGGACTTGAACCCGGGCCATCTGACCTAGAGTCCAGCGCACTGACCACTGGACCAGAAAGCCAAATACACTACAATCGCTGCCAAATACACTACAATATTAATTTTTTCCCTTCCTGTGTATTTCATACGGTGCTGTTTCCTGGATTCTTCTTTTCCTGAAGCAACTCTCCAACCATTTCGAACTGACGACCTTCACATCATCGTTTAATTCTTGAGAGGAATGCTGAAAAGGGCAATTAAAAAAATATATGGAAAGCTCAATTTAAGTAACAAGAAAAAATGTCTGAAGAAAATGGGACTTAAACGTAACAAAGTCGCCAATTTTAAAGGAATGACATGGTAGACGCAGAGGACTAACGATTTGCGTGCTAAATTCCGGCTGAAAATTAAAGAGCGAGTTCGAATCACTGATCATGTCATAGCGTTGTTTTTTTTAGTAAGAAGATTAATAGCCGGGACCAACAAACTGTCGGGGATGCCCAACAAATTTCTAAGGGGTTATCTACACTAAAGGAATAGCCCATTTCCGAATTACCCTTGGCCTCTTTTTCAAAACGAGGCCTGGTGCTCAACAATTTATGTGAAAATTAGTTTAATTTGCATGTGAATGAAAACTTATTATCACATAAAAGGATGAGCACCAGGACTCGTTTCGAAAATGAGGCCAAGTCCCAAAGAGCTTTTTTTGTGTGTCGTGTTCATATTAAAGATCAAGATTTCAGGACTTTTGAAATTAGCCAATTAAAATAACAGGAAAAGATACAGAATGAAATGTAAAATGTAAAAGTACATTTTCGAACTTGGTTTGGGCCCGTAAAATTACCGGGGCCTTTCGAGAAACGGGTCCAGAAAGAAACTATACTGCACTGCAGAGCTAAGCACCTCATGCTATGAGTGGGATAAGCTCCGGCAGTACCTGGCCATTAAGTTCGTTACAATCAACCTGTTTTTGTTTACTGGAATAAAAAATACGACTGCATGATACTTACATATTGATCGCTATCATCACAAGTTACCACGTGAGTCACATCCGGACACGCAATGTGTGATACATCGCCATTATAGTTAAACAAATGTTAAAGATTAACTTTTCCAATACGTTGTACATTACTGACTCTTCAATTTTATCAAAATAACTAGTTAACTCAGGAAATTATCTTAATCATTTTTCACAGGCTTCGGGCAAAGAAAAAAAGTCTCCCTGTTAACAACGAGTCATTCACGGACCTCAAAGACGTTTCTCAAAGACGGCAATCTAGGGAACATTTTCCCTTAAGATAATTTTTTCGACGTTGGTCGCCATTTCGGGAAAGGGTCTATAAGGTATCCCGGTTGGCTGTCAGGATTAAATCATATTTTCTATTGAACAATAAAGTAGAATTCCACTTTACTAGGCATGCCAAAAAAAACAAAAAAAAAATGGAGATCAAAGGATATGCCACCAGGTAGCGCGTCAATTGCTTCCTGTTTGTCTCTTCAACATTATGAAACAAGACATTTACACCGAACATGAAATCAGGCAGTGAATGCTTTGTACTCTTTCGATGTTCGCCGTGAGAAGGTTCGTTAGCCTTGGATGTTTCCCGCTTGTCTTTCGTCTTGCAATTTCTGTTTGTTTGTGAATCCGCATTTGATGGCGTTAGAGTTGTTGAATTATTCGTAGCCGATAGTCGTCTAGCAAAATAATATCTGCGATAGTGTCAAGATCTATTGGTTCAGTTTTACTGATACAAAATAAAACATAGATATCACTAAGATTTCGTCATTTCACCCATAACAAGAATGCCCCCTTAAAGTTAAATTCCCTCATATGAGAGTTCACTTCACCTCAAGAGAAGCGACTTAACTCCACACTGAACAATTCAATTCAATTCAAATTTAAAAGATATAAGAAAAGGTTTGCGATAAAAGAGAAACAGATTAATACCACTTTTGTAACGGACACAATTTCTAACCTTATGGTATTCACGGATCGAATTGGAATTTGAAGGATCGGTTATTAAGGAGGAAACACAATGAAACAGGAGAAAAACCTCCGAAAAAGGACGAAAACGACAAACAACACGTGGACAACCACGTCACTCAGGTCCAAGAATCGAACCCAGTCCTCAGTACTGGGAGGTCAGTGTAGGCTGTCGCCACAGCACCATCTCTGCAACCTACTACTTCACAAAGGATACACTGATGTTTGAATTCCTTTGCAGACAAGATACTTCCGTAACAGTCTCTCCGTGCCATACCAGTTAAAGCTTGGTGTGTTGTAGCCAATTCGAGGAAGGTGAACAGTGGCTGGAGAGAAAAGAGTCATTTTCTATAAAATTACACATTTTCGGAGGGTAGTACTTGGTAAATTTCTTTTCATGAAAAGGAGGTTGGGGGATTCCTCCACCTTCACTCTTTTCTCTCAGTCACTCTACACAGCTGATTCTAAAATCTACTGATTTTCGTCCCTAATTACACTCGGCATAAATGCATAGGGTTGAAGGAAAAAAACATAACGTAGGAGAAAGACGAGTTCATTACCATTTCATCCATTAACTCCCTTTATTTATTTATTTACTCCGTTGTCGTTGGTTACCCCGTCACCGTACCCAAATTCCAACCAAGAAAGTAAAATCCCAAAATTTCGGAGATTTCATATCAAATAGAGAGTTTCAGAATGAATTTTTTTATGTCAGACAAAGTTTCGGAATAAAACTGCTCTACAAATTCAAACCTGTCGATTGTTAATTTGTTGTCACTATTTTCAAATGTTACCTTTCATTTTCTTTGCTGCCACAGCTATCCGCTTCAAGCCTAGACTTAGTGACGTCAGTTTTATTCCCGAGAGTCTGTTCTGCCTATCACGTGACTGAGCCACTATCAAAGCCACCTTGGAGAAGAAATAAATATCAGTGAAGCTAAAAAGGGACTGAATACTGCGCACTTTGTCATTGAATGTTGTCTATGATCTATCAGAAAAGATAAACAAGCGGCTACCACTGCTAACAACTTCTTTGGCTTTTCCAACATAGGACTCGGTTTCTAATTTTCTATTCCAGAATAATTGGCATTGCAAACGTTGGGGACTACAAAATCAGACTACAGAAGCCGTTCTTTTGCAAGAAAAAAGGAACCGTGTAGATGCCTCAACCTTCTCTGGATGAGATCTTAGTTGTTACCAGTTTTTATAGAATTCCAGGTGGAGAGGTCCGGGTTCGAGCCCTGGTCGGTTCATTGTAAAGAGATTACTGGGAAGATGCTTTATTCTCATTAAGCTTTTCCACAACAAGGAGTGTAATAAGTACCAGCAAGCTACCGCAGAAAGCTGACGAAATGCTGGGGTTCACCTACCATGACATTCCACTCAGGCGGAGTAGCAATACTCGTAGTCAATAAATTCTGAAGTAATTGAACACCACTGATATCACAAGGAAAACATAGTTCCATCAAGGCGATGGTTAAATTTTAAGAGATATGCCTATCTTAAGCTGACTTTGGTTCAGGTATTCAGGGTCCGAAATAGGGCTGTTTTTAGAGAGAGTGACAAGCGTCAGTCGGAGATGTGATCATAATAGTAAGCTGACTAGTTAAAGCTTTTAATTGTGTAACAAATTATTAAACGTACGTAATCACAGCAATCCTTAGGGTCTTCTTGATCGTCAAGTGGGACAAGATGTGTATCTCCTAACTTCAGATCTAAAAAAAACAGCTATCATAGATGATGGCAGCACTAATGGTTTTAGATCATACCGCCGACGGGGGGATTTCACATGGCACTTAACGAAAACTTTGAACAAAATAAGCTTCGAGTTCCCGAAGGTATCATCCCGTCCCAAAACACCTGAAGATTCAAGCTATAAAAAGGTGGCAGACAGAACACTTGTTAAAAACGTTCAAAGCACTTTTTGCAAAAACAGCACCTTCCACAACAAATTTTCCTTTGGATTTCTACCAAAAAAAACTGTATACATGTACGTACTGTTGAAACAGATTTTCGAATCAAATATAAGAAACGGAGAAGAGCAAGATATAGTTGAACTTATTTTAAGCTCTTCAGTGATATTTAATTCATTTTATGAATTAGAAAAAAAATTAAAATTAATAAGCAGCTGATTGCAATTAGTTTTCTCACAACATCCGCAATTTTTCTTTTCTCAGTTTTAAGTTAATTTAGAAATAATTAGTAAATAAACCCCTTCGGGCGGCTGGTATGTCGGCTGATAATGTCCGCGGCTGAGAGATTGTCCGAAAAATGAATATTTGGCCGAGAAGCGAAGCTTCGAGGGAAAATATGAAATTTTGAGGACAAACTCTCAGCCAAGGACATTAACAGCCGACATACCAGCAAGCCAGAACGGGGTTTATTTCTTTCATAACCCTCCCATTAATTTTCACATCGCAATTAAACTGCGCGTAAACACAGTAAAAAAGCCAGTGTTGATCTGATGGCGAATGCGCGTGATTGACACAAGCAAGCAAAAATAAAAAACAAGTTTGGTTTCCTTCCATGTAAACAGGAGAACGGAAAAGTTGAAACTCTTGTGTTGACTACGTTTCTTTTTCACGGAAAAAATCGGAGGACAAATATCGACGCGGACGGGGCTTATTGCGTGATAACTGTCCTGTAATTTTGCACCACGTGACGTAAAGTAACTAATAAAATCGTGCCAAAATTAATGAGTGGGTTATAACAAACAATTATCACCTCCAGTGGAGTAACTCTAGGTACGTAAAAAAGAAGAAAGGTGGTGACTTCGGGTTGGGCTACCTGTGCGTCAACACAAGGATTGAAGCTTTCTGTTTAGTTATTGGGTAACTGATAGAGCAACCACCGCTGGCCCAAAAAACAAACTTCGAAAATACGAATATTCTAGGAAGTCGGGATATAGCAGCCTGTCTTGATAAAGACATGGTAAAAACTACCATAATACCTTTCAATCTACTGGCTAGCTCGTAGTGAGCTTCTGCTCGCGGTGTTCTTCGAGATAACGCGGAGAATAGTCCTCCCTGACCCCACCTTCCTGAGTCGTCTGTTGGTAATATCGATTTATCAGTATGCTACGCAGGGTCAATTGGAAGCAATGACGAGATCTACAAATATCGCAAGATTCCGCTTATCAAAACTGATTATTAAAAAAATTAAGAGATTTCCTGAACGCTTTGTCTATGAATCAGCGAGGGGATGAAGATTATTTATTAGAAAGGCGCTGAAAGAAACGACAAAAATTTCTAAAGGGAAAAAATAAAATGAGCTCTGAAAATAACAAAATTAAAGGCCGTGTAAGAAGATCAACCATGAAATGCAAATAAAGACAATGAAGGGTAAACTGCAAAACTGAGAAAGTTGTCAACTGGGCAAATTACAAGATTCTGCAGAAAGCCTTTATTTGGATAGCAGAAGCCTTTCAAGTAATTATATAGAAGTGATTCCTGGGTTTTTCTTATATCGCACACTCACCAACACAGTGTATTATAATGGCACTGGAACCGCATGTTTTGATGGGATGCGTGACGTCACCACGTACGTATCGAATATCTCTTAGCTCACGTTCATCTTCTTCGTCGAATGAATCGCTAGTCTCATCTTCGTCCTCTTCGTCATCCAGCACAATATTAAGGGTTGAGTAATTAGCGTCCTTCCATAGTTTTTCCCTTTAATAACAACATCAATGCGGGAAAATTAAAATGCACTATGGAAAGCTCCCTATGGAACCTGTTGGAAACAATCCACTACTTAATTATTCTTCAAACACCACTCCCATCATGCCTCAGCGCAAAAAAAGGTCGACTTAAGAGCCACTTCCGAGCGATTGCTGATTGATAAACCAGATTAAATACTTCGTATGGGGCCTGGGTACGGGAATAAGGGTTATATAAAAGCATGTTCAGATGTCGGAGAGGGGGACTATAAATCATCTTAATTTATTCTTTACGTTCGGCACACGACAAGAACGCAGTGAGAATTAGTGCCTGCTACAGGGTTGCATAAGCGACAGACTCCATTTAACTTATCACTGCTTGCTTTACAAAAAAGAGAAGATACCGACGCCTCTCTTCTTCCGTACTTAACTGACCAGGTTGGCGCAGTGGGTTTGAAACAGGCCTCAGAAAGAGACATTGAAACATTGCCTCTTGAAACCTCTTGAAAAGGTAAATAAAACTTTAATAAAATACTCACAATTTTCTTTGTCTGTCTCTTTCCTTTCTCAACTCCTCCTCCTCCTTATGCTTTGCTCTTTTTGCTGCATTTTCTTCTCTCTGGAAAAACAACACGAATTTAGGGAGTGTGTTCGATCCTTTTTGAACTTTTGACTGGTTAACCTTTCTAATAGAGAAACACAGGAGGGGGGGTAGGAAAGCGACTTTTTTTTAAATGTATTTTAAATTTTGTGCAATTACACAATTTACAATTTTTTCGAACTCTTTGATGATGCCTGACGTTACGTTTTTCCAAAAAAAGTTTCCTTTCCGAAGATTTAAGTGTGTAAAAGGAGAGATATTGTTACCCATACAAAGTACATACTCAGAAAAGTCCACGTTTCATTACATTCTCTCAGACAAGGCAATTATGTTACCCATCCAAACATAATCACGTGGAGGAAGGTTGAAAGGGTAATAAGCCCAGTTATTAGTCGCCCAAAAACCAAGTCATAATAATAACGATAGTTCCATAAGGTTGTAGTAGTAGCAAGTATGATAAATATTGTAACTAAAATAGCGAAACTCAAACTCCGACAACTCACTAAGCGCTTTTGTAAATCGGACCTAAATATCAAACTAGTTTTCACTTCTTTTAAAATTAAAAACATGTTTAGTGTTAAAGATCGTACTCCTGATGCTCTAAAATCCATAGTAGTTTATCAATTTTCTTGTGCGGGATGTAATTCCCGTTGTATTGGCGAAACTAGTCGCCACTTCTCTACTAGGATAAAGGGGCACACGGAAAGCGATAAAAACTCGCATATTTTTAAGCATTTAAACACATCTCCTTCTTGTAAGAACAAATACTCCCTTTCTTGCTTTAGTATTCTGGATTCTGCTAACAACTCAATTGATTTAAAACTCAAAGAAGCTTTTTATATAAATAGGATCAAACCTGACCTTAACAAAAATCAGTAGCCCTTGAAAGCTATTTAGAAGAGGCTAAAAGTGACCTTTCAGAAATGGAAATTACAAAGCCAAAAGATAATTTTCTTCCGGCCGAACGCAAGGCGCTGAGGGCCTTGAAACGTGACTCTGAGTTAAACCTTAAAAAGGCCGACAGAGAAACAACAACCATAGTCATGAACAAACGCGACAAAATTTTGCCGTTCCTTTCCGAAATGGCAGCCATTCTTTCAATCTTTCTTTCGTGATGCCAGGACTAAGAATTTTAACCTTTTCCTCGGTAGAAAAAAACGCAGATTCCAGAGTTATATGGTCAGACATGGAGTGTTTCTGGTGTTTCTCGAGAAACGTTGACCTTTGATGTTTGGTGTCACGTTGTAATTAGTATAATTCTGTTACTCATTGATTGAAGATGGCATAAGCATGCCGAAACATGTCTCTCAAAAACGTTGTCTATCTCTTACAATAACGATAGTACTAACAATTATAAAAAATAAGATTAATGGTAGCTTTTTCAACTATTTGTTGCAAACGTGCATAAATTCAAAAGCAGAATTATTTCATTAATGTTAAGGCATCTCGCTCTATCTGTGATCTACGCTGAGACTGTTGTCCTTAAAAGGTCCACTGGTCTGAAGGGAACAAGTTTGACTAGGATCAGTACCCTGTACTCTAGTCTAACTGGTTTGACCGGTTACAGGTCTCACTGTTTCAGCTGGTGACTACTGATAAAAGAAGAATACCTTTCTCTTTCGCTCCTCCAACTCCTCTGGCGAGAGAATTTTACGCTTTCTCATGGGAAGGTCAATATACTGGGCTACGGTTCCCTACAACCAAAACAGTAGAAAATAACTACGAGTATCATGCCATAATAAAGACAAGACAGAATGAGACAATCCTTATCATTACTCGTGAAATAACAATAACAGAATAGAAGATCTCAATGGCCTGATGGCTTTTACAAATAAAGGTGCAAATTTTAGTTACTTAACGGCTAATGGTTAATAACTTTCCGTTAACGTGGAAAGAATATTTTCTTACGGTTAACTTTTTTTAACTACTAGCGATTAAAATTTGTAATTTTTTACGACTTACAGTTAAATTTTTCAGTTTGCCGTTTTACAGCAATTACCTGAACTGAGAAGTACAGCTCTGGGCCCAGTTGTATAAAGGAAGGATAACGCTACCCAAACGATAAATCGCCTTCCAGTGGATAAGTGATAGAAAAACCTATTGTGCTATCCATCGGATAGAGATTTCTCCAGTGGATAGCGTTATCCAACCTTCGACCATACGGGTCCAGAAGATGAAAATCATAGAACAAAGTTTATTTGAGAAAATTACAAAAACCTTTCTCTCGCTTCGGAGAAGTCGTTCTTCTGTTTGGGATTCCTCTAATATGTCTGCAAAATTGGACACGAACAAAAGTTTAGTCATTCTTAAAGTTGGACTTTTACCAGCTAAGAGAAATGTTCAAGATTAAGACGAAAACTAGTCTAAAGTAAGAAGTTATTACAGTTTCAATAAGCAACATTTAACGATTGGTTCATGCTTAGCGTACGTATATCGAGATATGGATGTACGTGGGAAGTTTGTGGAGCACAAGAGAAGCGTTAGAGTCGCTCGAGGCGCAACCGAGAGCAAGTTTAGCTTCTTGAGTTGTTGGCATTGTTTTTGCTTTGCATAGGGTTTGCAGTAAAAAAGTATTTCAATATTTTAAGATATGGTGAAAAGCTGCGATTTAACCGTTCAAAAGTTAGCAAATTGTCATAATTACCAGCCATCATGTTGTCGAATGCCTCTTGATCTTTCACACTTGTCTCTCGGTAGTCGTGGCCTTCATACACATACATGTCACTTATTGCTTTCCAGGAAAGAAACAGTCGATAACAGTTAACTTTTCATTCCACAATTTTAAGTTTGATTGAGATCTAAGTGCGAAGAAACACTGAAGTGTTGGAAGAAATGCAGCTTTTGAAAAGCTATCTGTCAAACTTGAAAATCGAAGGAACATAATTGATGAAATATAAATGGCGAAATCAATGAATCAGAAATCATGGGTGAGCACATTGATTGACATAGTAAATCAGCATTGCAAATGAAAGACGCCAGAACAGAACCAGAGTTTCACGATTATGCAACTGTTATCCTGCGTCAGCGGGAAAGTGGACACCAACCTGACTATAAACTTGAATGTGATAGCGACAGATAAACCGCCCGGGTGAATATCAAGAGACTGACGTTTAGAACGTGTGGGATTGTGGGGTTACATGTGAGCGAGTTCATCAGAGTGTGGAGCTATGCTGCTGTCGATTTATTGTCAGCGAATTCCGAGAGGAGAAGATGCAGATTTGACATCCATCAATTTTGCCCCATATCTTGAAATTCTCAATATTGCCTTATGGGGATGTCCGCAAAGAAAGACCAAGAGGGTCATCTATTGCTTAGGTTTAGAAACGGGTTTAAAGGCCGCACCTTTCTCGTTGCTTTCAAGACCTTTTTTAAAAAAAATGTTCATGAAAGCCGTCTTTTCCTGCCCCATTTCCTTGTTAAAGTATAGCATTTTGCACAATTCATACTTTAGATTACATTTCCTGGAGCAGTGCAATTTTTGTGTTTTGTACAAGTCTAGTTGTTAGCCACCTTTTTCACCATCATCCGTTTCCATACATGAAACCAGGTCGTCTTTATTCAGATTACTTGGGTTTCTTGTATCTTCCACAGTCCACTCATTGTTAAAACTTCCTCCTAGAATCCTAAACAAACCAGGTTATTCAGTCATACAGTTCTATTCATTCACAGCCTTACTTCAATGATACAAACAGTAGATGATGTTAGTACGATCTCAGTGCATCTTCTGTAGCTACAACTTACTTTTTCATCAATTACTTCTTTACCGCCGCGATTTTACCATCCTTTATTTGAGTGACGATAAACGGAAATTACATTCAGGAAATACACTTTATTAAAAACAAACAAACAAACAAACAAAAACAAAAACTAAAACAAACCCTCCTGTTCCTCGAAGCAGCAGTCACCTTTTTTACTCCCATCCTCCTCCCCCTCCTCCTCCTCCTCCCTCTCCCCCTCCCCTTCCCCCCGAAAATTATGAAATGATCCAGGAGTTTTTTCCCTGATGGAGTAAGTTTCGATTTTTAAACAGACTTAACTTACTTTTCCAAGTCTTCCTCTGTAAGAGTCCTGTAAAACGATACAAGCTATGAGACGAAATTCACAGAGGTGACTGGAGGTGAACCAACCTGAGGCGGACGGTTCGGCGAGACTATCAGCGATGCATCACATATGATAATGGGTGGCTCAGCAAGCTATGGCCTGTAACAGAAATCTACAAGATCCCTTAAGGGTTAAGCTTCACAGGTCTTTTGCTCTGCCTTGATCTTCAAAAAGCCGTCAACACCCTACAATTGCCTTTATCCAAAAAAACACTTCTTTCTGTTGGTTTCTGCACCTTTATTATTCAATGGTTCAGACTTGCAGCTCATAACAGCATGAAAAGCTTTGTCACAAACAACGGCTGGATAAGCGACATTTTCCAATACGACAGGGCGTCCAGGCTGCCCGCTTTCTCCATATCTTTTTATATTGTCAAAATCTGTTCTTGAAACCTTGGAAAGCTATGAAATACGGTACCTTTCATCTGAGTCGAATAACTTGTCCAAGCCGTACTTGAGTAAGTCTGTCAGCTACAAATACACAGTGCAGAAGCTTAAATACAAAAAGGTGAGAAATAATACAGTCCTGACCAGTGTAAATTCAATGCATGAATCTTAATGATGTCTAACATGTACTAAGAATATACAGCATTTGTTACCTGTGTTGGAGTCTCGGCAATTTGGTTTAAAGCTGAGACGTTACCTGAAAACTGTAAGATATGGAAACAATTACTTAGCTAACCCTTTAACTTCAAGAAGTGATTGACATTTACGTTCTCCCTATGATATCAACGCAATGTAAAGCAATCAGGTGTTGAGGATAGACGCATTTATCACTTGGGAGGTGTTATCCTGTCATAACACCTCAGGCCATTTAGTACGTGGGATGCCTGTGGCAAACCAAGTTAAAAATCAGGTATGAAAATTAGCCACGTGCTTGTGCTTCTCACTGAAGTTAAGCCCTGAGGTTACGTGACTGCACATAGCATTCTGTGTCGTTAACTCTTTTTCTTGTTTTTATTTTTCCATTTCATTCCTGTACTCTGAAGAGTCAGCATCAATTATAACATAGCTATATTCTAGCGCGCGCTCTGATTGGCTAGTATTTTATGAAAAAATTAATGGATGGCTCATAGAGATGTTTCAGAATGACGTTATTATCGGTGAAATTTTCCCGTCGAGTTTAGCCGCGAGGTTTCAAAACTTTTCAAGATTATTTTTTCCGTTCTATTCCGATTGAGAAAGACCTTTCGACGCTCAAAATGAAAAGAAAATATGTTAAACGATACTTCCTTAAAAAAAAAAACAATGAACACGTAGCCCTTTGAAGCGACGACATTAGTTTTGGAGTTGATGACACTTTATTTCCAAACGCGATGTAAATCGTGGCTGAAAACAAAACCATTCGAACGAATAAGTAATAAAGACACAATCCATAGAAACCAGGGCTGTCAATAAGATTTGATCATCCTTTAATGTTAAAGGGCGCTATATAAGTAAATAAATTATTATTATTAAATTATTAAGTAGGTGGAGATATTTTGAAAGTAGCCGGCGGCCCCCTCACAGGTGAGGGGTTTGGGGGCCGCCAGGTCCCCAGCGAGGTACAGGGGCAGAGCCCTGTTGGGGGTCCAGGAGGCAAAGCGCCCGGAAGCAAAATGAGTCAAACATTTTGACATTACCAAAAATTGCCTTTCCTCAGAGAAATTCTAGCAAGTCTCACTTCTTGAAAAGAACAGTACTATTAATGACTAGTCAGTTGAGATGGCTGATAAAAATAGTGGGCACCCCCCCCCCCTAAGAAAATTGTCAAATCGATGGTCAAGCAAATGCCATTTCCAGCAATTTCAAGGGGTTTTTCCCACCAGAAAGACAATCACAATCGAGAACAAAAAATTTAATAAATCTAAATTTGCAGAAAGTTCTTCCTATGCCTGCAGGGTTACACAAGCCCAAATACCATTTTAAGCCTTTTCCTGGAGACATTTTAAGGCAGTCTCTCTTATCTCTGTGATCGTATTTAAAGAAAACAAAAAAATAAGAGAAGGTTCTGTCTACAAATGCTATGAATAAACTCGAGTTTGTTGCCTGGTGTGGCAGTTTGATCAAATTTTATTGAATTTGTAGAATGAAGTATAAAGGAGAGAGATTTTTATTTAGTTCTCTGACAATGAGGGAATCTCAGTGAAAACTACCTAATAAAATGATTGAGAAATTGCAAGATAGGCATTTTACTTTTCATAATTCTACCAAGGAAATGAATATGCTGGTCAGACTTGTTCAGTATCTAAACTTTCGATGTTATTTCGTGAGCGAAGTAGCCGGCGATTTTCGTCCGAGTAGCCGGCGATAATCGCCGGCTGCCGGCTTCTAATGACAGCCCTGGAAACACAACTGATTAATACCATTCTAAGGATTACAGTGATACCTTTCCCCCTTCAATAACTGTATTTGTTAGCTTCAACTTGTCGTCTGCCCTTTTCAACACGATTTCTTCAACTGTACTTCTGGCAACAAGTCGTATAACTTTCACAGGTCTATTGATACCAAGAGAAGCAGAGAGCAAAAACAGTCTTTAATATTCCTGCCCCAGTACTAAAGTAATCTTCTGCTCAGTCCTGAACTGCTGTTACACAGTTAAACATAAGTCTCATGGCGGGCTTATGCCAGTTTCCATAGCTACAAGTAAACAATAGTTGTGCTCCCTCCCCTGGATGGGATACTAGTCTCTCATTGTCCGTAATAGGTTCCTCGTCTTTTCAAGTTTCCCTTTTGGTCAATTAACTAAGAAAACGACACAATAACCAGGCAACCTCGTTCCCAGGGTCTCTCATCTTCCTGCCCCCTGGGGCGGAAGAGGAGAGACCCTGCGAACGAGGTTGAATAACTCGGGTGCAAATAAACAGACTACATTACTACAACAGCTACACCATTTACTACTACGATCACACTTGTCATCATACCTAGTTTGCCCGATACGGTGCGCTCTTGCCGCCGCTTGCAAATCATTCTGGGGATTGAAGTCGTTGTCTACAAATATCACTGTATCTGCAGACATCAGATTCAAGCCCTGGCCACCTTGATGGAAAGAAAAAGATCACTCTTTAGGGACCCTTGTGATGAAAAACTGTTGTTCTTGTTCTCACTCGGTTCCACTTATATTGTAGGCAAAAATACGCCAGGCTAATCTATTGCGCCTCAATTTTTAACTTACAAAACGAAGTATGATATTTTAGCAACGTTTTGACGGTGATCAATTCCGATCCGAATCCCACTCGCTGTCTCGACCTTTGGATTAACCTCAGGGCACAAATCTGATCACCATTCATCTTACCAGCTCTCGTGCTTAAAAGAAATATAAAAGTGTCTTCTGTTTCGTTGAAGTTTTGAATGGCAAGATAGCGTTCCTCTCCACGGACAGAACCATCCAGTCGTTCATAGGAATAGCCTATAGAAATGAGGGATCCTAATCGTTATTGAGACAATTACGATGATGTATTATTACACTAATATCTATTTTAATTTGTTGTAAGTGACTGACAAAACTACTTTATAAAATACTGTTTTGACTAGAACGAAAAGTAAAGAAAGAAATAATTACCCAGAAGGAATAAGAATGGTCAGAATAAAGAGGAATCGGAAGGGGGTTGCAATTTTTCGCTCTAAGAAGAAAGTGAGAGCAATTTTTCGTTCAGAAATGTGACTATAGCCTCCGAGAGAAGTATTCTTGCAAGGATTGCAATGCCTGTGATTGGGTGCTCCTATATTTGTATGAATCTTTCAGTGATCACTTTGGTGAAGTAGAACGAAGGTTTTAGGACACGGAAAAAAATTTCACTACGTCTTCCTAAACTAAAATTGGTTGGTATATTTGTTTACCTCTGTAACCAAGATAGTCCTGAATGATATCTAACATCCTTGTCATCTGTGAGAACATCAAAACCTTGTGTCCCCTTAAGAGCAAACAGAGAGAGTAGGCAAAAGATAACGAGATATAACGAATGGTAAAGTAGCTTAGTACAACGAAAAACGAAACAAAATCGGAATGAATACACAACATACAACACGACAATGCAACATAACGTAACCAAAACGTAAATCTAGGAGTGTCGTAAAATACACAACTGTCGTTTGATAAATCCGTATCTTTGATTTCAGTTTTGTTTAGTTCGTCTTGTTGACGTGCAGTTTGGCTATCAACTGACCTTGCTTTGAGGAAAATTAACAACTGGTCAATAATTCGAAGTTTCCCTGAAAATTGACCAACACAAATGACTATAGACTTTTGTCTTACTATGATACTGACTATGTTTGGTTGAGGACATTCAGTCGATAAACAATAGCGTGTGAAATTGTCATGATAACTTAATTGATATCTGCAGCAGATATAAAGTGTGCGATTAACACAATTATCGAATTCGGTTTCCGCATGATGTCATGAATTATCAAACCTCGTGTTTGTGTTACCTGCCTCAGCCTTCGGCTTCGGCAGATAACTCAGACCTTGGCATTGATAATTCATAAGATAATGCTCGACTTCATCCAATAATTGGTTACTAACTGGTTACTCACAAAAATACTGAGCAAACGACTTCGGAAGAAATCTCTCCTGAGCTTTCAACCTAAGTTTTACTTTTTAAACCTTCCTCTTCTAGTTCCGTGACGTAAACTCGCTTAACATCAGTATTGCGAGGGTAAGGACATGCCTCGACCTAGCCACCTTCTTCCTCCTCCCCCCCCCCCCCTCCAATCTCCATTCTAAGCAGGTCTAACTGATATCTGTACCATAGGTGCAATCTTTTATTTGCGAGTTATTGTAAAATATTCTTATCAGCAAGAGAAAGGCACCACCGCTCAAAAAGTTATAATAATATTAACTTACCGCTTGCATCAACAAGGTGTTCACCAAGTTCAAATGGTTCAGGTTCCACTCCTTGGAAACAAATCAAAAACCAGTAAATAAAATGATAAATTTTCAATAAGCTTTGATTTAATTACCGGACCAAGATTCAGCCAGCTTGAAAAATAGAAATGAGGTAAATCCAAAACCTCACTAGCCCCTTTAGCAGCTATACAGTACTTCTGGGGTGTTGTGCAACATTTTCCCTCAAAGGAGTGGGTGTTACAAGACATCCCAAAAGTGTGGCTGCAATGGTAACCAAGACTTCCTGATCTGAACAGTGGCCACCTTATTAAAAAAGGAAAGTAGCCCTGGCAGACATTGGTAAAGTTGGCGGTTCAATGTGTACCTGGATTTTGACCAACTACTGTACTTATGCTGCAGTTATTTGAGACTTGGAATCACAGAAGCAGAAAAAAAAAACTGTGGGCGAAAATGCCAGACAACACTGAACAGAATGTGTTGCTACAAAAATTAAGTCATAATGGCAAGAACTTTCAAGATCTTCAAAGCATTACCATCAAATAAATATGGATGATTGATACATTTTCTAAGCTGTATCAGAATATTCATCAGTCTTGTCTTCATGAAACCACTTGTAGAATTAAAGGCCTCTAGAAAATGATAAAAAATACATTTGAAAATAGATCATCCTAACTTTTGCCTGACAAACAACAGATAGCCATTGATCCTTCATACGTATACTTTATTGACCAAGCCTGAGGTCAAAATGGCTGGATAATGGTTGTGTTTTTGTGTGATTGATTGATTGATTGACTGAGAGCCTGTTGTGCAGCGAACTTGACCTACCCCTAAGGATTCTTTTGGGTTTCTTTATTAAGCATAGAATGTTTGCCTACAGCTACTGTAACAGTTGTAACAGTTTGCCTACAGTTACTGTAACAGCTTAAAGTTGTACTTAATTGTAAAGAAAAGTGCTGTAGCTTTTATTTTGTTGTAATTATATTACCCTCCCAATTGCTTCTTTCTCTAGGAGTTTAACGTTATAAATACCAACAGAAAACCATATTTTTCTATTAAACTGCAACTTATGTGAAATAATTATTTGTCTCACCAAGTAACCTCTTATATTTATTACAGAAATTAAGTGTCCCAAAGAAATAATATCAATTTTGAAAATAATCTACAAGATGCACTGGGAGAACTTTAACATGCATTGAATAATGAATTCTTCAATTTTGAAAATTTAATGGGCTACACATGCCATTGACAAGCAATTAGATTTACTCAACTAAGTATTGAAAAAGTCTTACCCAAATCCTTCATAAGGATGGCCTTGTAATATCTCCTCTGTAGATCTGTCATACCAGTATAAAGAATGACCTATTCAATCAGAAACCACTGTTCCTCAGTAGGATCTAAAGAGTCATACAGCCTCAATGACTCAGAATCTGAATGGGATATAATTTCAATTTTTATGGACTACAACCACATCAATACCCCATTCAAATGTGAAAAATGCCATTATGCAGCTCTTCACTGAAGAAGTTAATACTACAAAGGTTTATAATTATGCATCATTGCATGAATATGGCCAAATGACTACCCCAGAGACTTTCAGTTTTCTGAGAAGAAAGAAAGCAATCCTGAGTACTCCTGAACCAGCTAATGTAGCCAGTCAGAACTAATGATTTCCTTAATCTAATGCCCACTTGTAACCTTGGCCATAAATAAAACAACAATTTTTCTCATACACCATGTAATGAAAATGCATGCACCTCTCACCTCAGTTTTTATTGGTAAATGTGCCATCACCTGAAATATAGAAAAAAAAAACTGATAATGAAACTGTCATTAGTCATCAACTAATCAAAATGATCCTCACCAAATGATTGTCTTAAATCATTTTTATAGACTTATAATTAACATCAACAAAATTTAATTTTGAATTGGAATGTTCAAGGAACAAAAAGTCCAACAAAGAGGTAAAATTAATGAACAACACTTCATGCATGAATTTTTAAAATTAGTATCTAGTATGCTAGTGAAGGATGTGGCTCACCTCAGACTTAACTCTACGTAACAAAAATGGAGACAAAATGTTCTGCAGCTCTGTACTTGTGTCTGAAATTATGAGTCTAGTTAGTAGTACTACTGTTAACCAATTATTGTTTTAAGACACAATTGTTTATTAATTTAATGAACCTTATTTACACTACTTCATAAGGAGGGTTCATTACAGCGAGGATTGCTTTCATACATTTTATGAAATCGCTATAATACTCATACACGATTTTTATATGTTCAAATTCAACGATTTATCACTTTGACAGGTTTAATATGAACCAACATAATGACCACCTCCCACTTAGCTTGTTAGCTCAGTTGGAAGAGCACTGCACCGGTATCGCAAAGGTCATGGGTTTAAATTTTTTCCAGGCCTTATTTCCACCACTACATTAATTTAGTAGCTAAGGGTTCATTACTGCAAGGATTGCTTTGAATTCATACACATCAAGACATGAGTTCTATTGCTGATGGGCATTGGCAAAAACTGTTTTTGACAGAATACTGAACAGTACATAATCCAAAAGAAACTTCATCATCAACTATCATAATTTACTTTGCACTTCTATCAAAATTAATATTTTTAAGAATTCAAAGGTACAGTAGGGCAAGGAGACTACCAAGACACCACCAGGCTTATAGGTAATTGAGTCTCCAAAGTAAAAGCTTTTCTGATCAGTGAAAAAAATTGAAATCAAATAAGGGTAACCAATCAATGTATGGTACCTGAGTTATGAACATCTGTGAACTCCTCCACAAATTCCTCCACAGCATCAAGAGAAAAGATGTCAGGGCTCACAAATGAGAGCAACGAATACAGCTGACAGATTAAAATAATAAACCACACCAAATGAAAATGAATCTAAAACAAACTGAACCATCAAGGGAAGTTTTCCTTATTTTAAAAGGGTATTTGCCTCCAGCAAAAATCATTAAATATAAAAAATCAAACTAATTTACAACCTTTAGCAACTTTCACAAAGAGAAACAACAGCAACAAGAGCAGTCTTAAACCCCAGTATACTCATTTAATGTATAATACACATTTCATTAGTAAGACTTTCATTGATCTGAGGCTATCATTTTTCACTGGTTAAAACTTTGCCTACAGCCCTTAACCTTTTAACTTCCGAGATTTGATTGTTAACTCCTCCCTCTAGCTGCTACACATTTCCTTGTAAATAAGTCATGAGAATTTGGTATTAGATCAAGACTAACAACTTCTACCTGATAAGTTTGAGTATTCTCATTACATGTTGGCTGGATAATGTACAGATATTATAGGGAAAAGTTGCAGGTTAATCACTTCTGAGAGTTAAAGGGTTAAGAATTATTAAGCCAAAACTGATTGGAGATAAATTTACTTTTGTCACAAGTATAGGTCTCACAGGGAGAAGTGTACTCCAAAGACAATGTACAACTTATAAAATTGAAAAGGATAAAAACTGGCCAGTATGGTTTGTGATGCCACAGCTCTCCCCTCAGTGCTCTTCTGACACTCTCAAGTGCTTTTTGTTGGATAATATAAATGATATCCCCTTTTTTCTGGGACACATTTATTAAAAGTTACTGATCTAAATCTTAATCATTTGAAAGTCACCTTACTTCATTCAAGCTGTTCTGAATTGGTGTTCCTGTCAGCAATACCACAAAGTCTTTTTCAAACTAAAAGGATGGCAAAAGGAGTATTTTGACCTTCCATCCCATGCAAAGATCAATATTACTAAGACATAAAATAATGTTTCATTGCAATTTCATGACATTGTTGAGGAGACCAGGAATGAGAATATGGGTTAGGTGTGACGAATAATGACAAGCTTTATTCATCAGCTCGTTAACTAACAGCCATGAAGGTGTGGGGTCTCACAAAAACACAAATTATCAGTACTAAACACATGTCATCGCTTATGTCCAACACATACTTGCAGCAGATAACATTAATTAAAGTGCCGTGCACATTGTTATGTTAAAAGCTTTGCCTACAAGGAAACTTAGGTTAAAGTATACTACACCTCCCTTTAAGTACACGTCTAAGAACATTTACGGGCATTTTTGTCATATTCAATGCGTTTCTGTTTAAATTGTCATCAATAAATGTAAATTGGGTGATTTCCTACTTGAAAACGTTGTTCATTAGCTTCCGGTAGACTTTTACTGAACCCAGTCCTTAAAAGTGAATCACAAACATTTTGCATGGGCCTTTTTATCGTGTTTATTGTGTTGCTGTTACTCGTTATTGTCAATAAAACGTAAATTTAGAGATTATTTGCTCATAAAAATGCTATTTATTGACTTCCAGGAGAGTTTAAAGGAAACCTGCCTACAGCGGTCACCTGGCCATTTCCCAAGGGTGTCACCATTATATGCAGGTTTGACTGTACTTATGTTCTAATATACGCCTACTTCTGAAATTGCTGAAATCCCTTGATCACAAACCAATTTTTCAGTAGTTTGATGTCACTTATTAACTAAGTAATCATGGTGCCATTTGAATCAAAATATTTGAATCTCAGTCATTCAAATATGATAAATCAGACCCACCAACCAGTATATATTAAATTACATGTAGAAGCAAAGGTTGCACAAAAATATTGTACTAGTATTCACCCTCGACTAACACAAACCTGAGACAGTTCTTGATAAAGAGAAGACCTGGAATTCTTCAGTCTATGAGCCTCATCTACTATCATTGCTTTCCAGTGAAATCTGAGTAGTATATCACAGGTTATTATTAAAATTGTCACAGGTTTTGAATTCGCTGGCAAATTCTTGTAATCTCTAGAGTAGGGACATTTTCAATTATTTCAAATTTCAATTACTTCAAAACGATCCAGAGACAAGCACTATCTTTTCGCAGCCTCCGCTCATTTCATTCAAACGCGACAAAAACAGAGAATTTTTTGGTCAGAAGTTCTTTTCAGACTAATGACCAACCAGGCACTTTTAAATGCACTTGTGCATGATGCAAAACATGTCCTTTCATTCACAACACTGATAAAATATCGGGACCTAAACGATCCATTAAGATCACGTGCATGTCCAATAATGTAATCTATTGCATAACTTGCACTTATTGCAAAAAGATATACATCGGCAAAACAGGCAGAAGACTAGGTGACCGATTCCGAGAACACCTTCCAGACGTGGAAAGGAATGACAAGGACACATCGAAACCAGTCGCTAGACATTTTAATTTACCTAATCATTCTAAGCAACATATGGCAATCTGCGGTCTTTCCTTACACTTAGGTAGCATGGAAAGTCGTAAAAATCTTGAACAAAAGCTCATCTTTCAAACTGGCAGTCTAAATCCCACAGGGATCAATGAACGCTTTTCATTCCACTAATTTATTCTTGTTTTTCTCATTGCCATATTCCCACCAATAACGTAGCTCCATTTTCTGCCTTTAAAAGCACACACAACCCACAATTCCTCTATTCGCTCCGACGAAGGGCTAACACTCGAAACATCAGCTTTTGTAATCGTTACGGTGGCCAATTTACCATTTCAACTTTGTTGATATATCCAAAACATTTTCAATTAGTTCATTATAACAAATGATTTAAATATATAACAATCTTACTTTGAAAGGAAAGTTGTTTCCCTCAAGCACATCTGTCAGTGAAAGATAAATTAAACAAAACACACATCATGATACATTATGTGTGGTTGATATTATTCTTTCTTTTTACTATTATTTTTTTTTAATTCTCATTTTTTTCCTTAGTTTGTTATATTTCACTTTTCCTTTGTTTCATAATTATAACAATGAATATACAACTCGTGTTTCATGCATTAAGCCTTTGTTAGACTGACGTTTTTCTGTACGATAAGAATTAAACATTTAAGTAAACATTTAGAATTAGTTTTTCTGTTGCTGGGTGCAAAAATGTGTCCCAATGGTGACATTTGCTGACCCATTCAAATGTCTTGTTCAGCAAGTCCACATTGTGGGCACTTATAATGGATTCTGCTATAATCAATGGTAGCCATTGCACACTATAAATTTTTTTATGTTTCTTTGTAACTTGTCTTCAATATTGTGTACTTTTAAATTTGTAACTAAGTTGTGTGATACATGTTCATGTGTATTGGTCATTCACCCCAATGAAAGCTGGTAAAATCTGCTGAATGTAGGTGAAGGATATCAAACATCTTGTTTGACCCTTCATTTTGTGTAAGTTATAGTTCAACAATTATAATAAATCATATGCATGAACATAAACTTCAAAAACAGCACTTTTAGCTGTAAGTGAAGAACCAACATACTGTATGTTCATTCAAATATATATATATACTTCTGTACAAGTAATGTACATATATATCTATATTTATAAATAAAATATATCAACTACCATCATTGATACATATTTCTTGTATTAGATAAAGCAACAATGATATCATTAAAAAAAATAACTAATAATCAATACTTATCCGACATACCTCATATGTGGTAAGAAGGACATGAAATGACAGAGGTTCATTTCTATGAACAGAATTCTGAAAAATAAAATCCCCAAACAAAATATATCATTCACATCTCACTAATTGACATTTTCCAGCCAATCAAAAGTAAAGGGAATTAGTTAAGCCATACACTAACAAATTAGTCTTAAGATTGGAACTGAGAGTTACACAACATGATCATCTCATTGGGAATTCACAACATTCATTAAAGATATGACATGGACTACAGTCAGTGGAAGATATAAAAGAATCACATTGAGCCCATTAAGTACTGAGTGATTACAACACCTGAGATTTGAACACTTTCCTGACTGAATTTTTTATTTCTTCTCGTTCATCTCTATCACCAGTGAAGCTCAGTACAACTTGATGCCTAGAAAATCTGCATTTGAAAAGCATTGCATTACATGATTTACATAAACAGCAAGCACCATTAGTACTACATGTAGCCATGATGGGGAGTTAACACATTTAAGAATGATTACTTTTCAGAAATGACGTTTCCAAAAACAAACAACAAAATGTTCTCATTGTTGCCTTAGATGGAAGAGGAGAGAATGCTTTTAGGATGATTTTTTTAACATCAAAAATAAAGAAAAGTTTAACCCTGGACATAGTGTTACCCTGAAAAGAGGTGTTCTAATTTGTTTTACAGGCAAGTGGAGATAGGTGTGAGGTTGATGCACAGTAAGCAGAATGTACAAGTCTGGTATAGGGGGAGGAATATTACTTGACTTGAGCTTCCTGCTACTCCCCTGAAAAACAAGAAATAAAATGCCTGTTCTGCCAGGCAACAACAAAGTCATGTCAGAGTTGCAATTTTGCTAGAGCAATTGCACAACTCCAGGTTGTTTTCAATTTTTTTCAAAATTGTCAGATTGGTTAACCATTCCCTTTTCATAAATAATCGTTATGGAATACAATCCAAATGGGTTCATATGAAAGCACAAAACTATCATCAAACTCAAAGCTGGCTGTCTCCACTTACCTTGAGAATTCACTTTGCCAGTTTTGCAAAACAGATAATGGACACACTATGAGAAAGGGACCTGGGCAATTATTTGTTCCTTGAAGGTAGATCAAAAGAGCAATAGTCTAAAAGAAAATGAAAATAGACAAAAAGATGTTTTTCTTTTCAATACAAAAAGTAATTTGTTTTTCTCTAAAACCAGAAAAACATAAGGATGTTCTTGCATTGCCCTGCAATTTTGTAACACACCACAATATTTTATTTTATTACACGACTCGGGCAGTCAGAGGGCCAATAACTAAAATCGACCAATCAAAATGCTCTATTGCTGGTCCAATATTCTCTAAGTATTGGACCGGGCACTGTCCTGAATGGTCCCGAATGATACCGCACTTGTGTCCCTTTGAACTTCAGTCATATAATAAATCTCTTATCAACCAAGCTTGCTCAGGACCGTACTGGAAGAATATCGGCCCTCGGTCTTTTTTTTACGGACCTCGCTGCGCTCGGTCCGTACTGTCAAGACCTCGGGCCAATATTCTCTCAGTACGGCCCTCATGCTTGGTTAATAAGATATATATATTATATTAGCATAAAAGATACCATAATAACAATAGCATTTGGATTTCTTTCTCATGCATGACAAAGAATCCTTGGCTGATATTGGTAAATAGTCCCAGAATTTGGTCCAACTCACCAATGAACAGAAGCTCTCTTGCAGGTGTTACGAAAACCAAGACCCTCGAAAATGAAGACCTAAGACCTAAGACCCGTCTTAGTTTTCGAGATTATGAAAACTAAGACCCCCTAAAATCGAATCCATCGAAATATAAAGTCAAATTGTAACCAAAACAGGTCTAATCTGTCAAATTATCTCCTGTCCAATCCTTTCCACCAAGTTTTAGGTCAAATTTAACGGTAAATTTAGGGGTCTTAGTTTTCGTAATCTTGAAAACTAAGAACCCTCTAGTTTTTGTAAAATTTATGAAAACTAAGACCCCCGCCAAACCATTCTGTAAAATGTCTATAAAGTCGAATTATGACTGCAGACATTAAATTAAGAACCCACAGAAAGCTCATATTCGATCAATCGAGCAAAAACACTTCTGTACTGTCTTGCAATATGGGAAAGTGCTAACATCGATTTTATCTGTTTCTGAACAAAGGGGTTAATCACTGACACCGGAAATCGCAACCAGGTATTCCTTGCGACTCCCCAAGGTTTGTTTTCCACTTTGTCCTGGCTGCTGCCGATCACTTCTTGCGTAAAAACTTACGAAACCAGTGAAGTGGAACTAGGGTGGCTACTGTTGCTTGCCGATATTATTCATTGGCAAAACGTAGAAGTCAGTAAATGTGACCGATTCTGCCAGGGAATTCATTTTATTGTCTGGAGCTTGGACTTGTCAGGAGAGTTTCCCTGACAGCTGGATTACACCCCATGTAGTGAAACTATTTGTGAAGACATCATGTTTTTTCTTCACTTTTTTTGTCACATTTCTTTGCTTCGTGATGTTACAGTAACACAGGAAATCTAACTGGATTTATTATCGAATATGAGCTTTCTGTGGGCTCTTAATTTAATGTCCATGTGCAATCCGCCAAAACCTAGCCTGTGTGCATAAGTTATTCAGCACTGTCACAGGTAACGCAATCTCGATCGCAGAGACACATAGAAAAACATCCATCTCAAATTGAAAGCCAATTTTTTGATTTAAAGGATAAACGACAAAATTAAAGATCAATTAGGGTAGGGCATATTTTCAGTGTACAATTATATGTAGGTAGTGTATGGCTTTCATCGTTTTTATAAAGCCACAATGCCAAAAATATATGTCTGCAATATTGTTAGAAGAAGCAGATCCTCTGGCACATGTACGATTGTAGTTTTTGGTTGTTTTACGGATTATAGTCTTTGAATGGTCGTAAATCAACTTTGTAGACATTTTACAGAATGGTTTGGTGGGGGTCTTGGTTTTTGTAATTACGAACACTAAGAGGGGTCTTAGTTTTCGAGATTATGAAAACTAAGACCCCTAAATTTACTGTTAAGATCTAAAACTTGGTAGAAAGGATCGGACAGGAGATAATTTGACAGATTAGACCTGTTTTTGTTACAATTTGACTTTATATTTCAACGGATTTGATTTTAGGGGGTCTTAGTTTTCGTAATCTCAAAAACTAAGACGGGTCTTAGGTCTTAGGTCTTTGCTTTGGAGGGTCTTAGTTTTCGTAACACCCGCGCTCTTGCTGACTTAGCATCAAAAACTAAAGTCTTCAAAGGTATTGGTGAGTACTTGAGTTTTTTCTTTGTTCCACGCTCGTAACAACTGTCTAAGAACATTATTCACTAACAAAATAAACGGCAAGATTTTCGCTCCGTCCCATACTTCAATTTATTATACCTGCAGTTCTTGGATTGAGAAAACAATGACGAAAACAGTGGGTTGCCGCTGAGACTACGGCCCTCGTTTTAGTATAGTTTGGGATTATGCGGAATCTTTCCAAATAGACTGACGATATAGTTAATTTCATACCTGAATAGTCTTGCCAAGACCCATTTCATCTGCAAGAATACATCCTTGACCATTTTCAAAAGAACGCTTCATCCATCGCACTCCCTCCAGTTGATAACTGCGCAACTGAACTCCTTGAAGACCATTTTCCTCTAAATCCTTTTGGGAAAGACTATTGTTTGCACCCTCCTCTGTAATATTTTGAGGTTTTTCCAATTTGCTCTTTATTTTGTGCATGACATATAATCTACGGGCAACAGTGAAAGATGAGGCCAAAAATGAAAAGATATCGCCAGGCGTTACAAGCGAAAACCTGTGGGATTGGGAGCTAGTATAGAGCGCGATCCCAATAACCTTTGCGATCACGAAGACGAGGGAGCAGATGTGAAGTTCGACTGTCGTTTTGAGTGGGCGCGAAGAATTATTCTTCTTCTACATTTCACCGATTTCGCGATCGCCACGTTTTACAGTCTTCGTCTTTATTTTCATGGTTAACATACTGAAAAACGAATTGACAATCTGATCCTTAAATCATCGATCCTAAATAACAATACTTGACGGCCGCTTCATCGCCTTAGGAAGTCGTTGTTTTTTCGGCTGTCAAACTGTTTACTGGTAGCTGCTTCCTTATGGTTCAGCTGACGTTAGTAGGGGAGGTACAAGTGACGTAAATTGTTACCTATTTGCTGAAACACTTTCACAGAAGACTACCAAGGAACAGTACGAATTTTGAAAGGTTTCCCCCTGTTTCTTCGGGTGTGATTATTTAGAAAAACTTTGCAGAAACTGAAGGTGCGACTGGAACAAACTTGTTTTTAAAAAGAAGATTATAACACAAGGAGAGTTCAAGATGATGGCGGTTTACAGGAGAGTTCTGTCGTTGATCGTTCTACTCTCACTGAACGTTCTCGAAACACGACAACATGGAGTTGTTGATTTCACTCACCACGACTACGATCAAATGACGAGTATTCTAAACGACTTACATGCAGCTTATCCCTCTATAACTCGACTTTTCTCGTTGGGAAAATCAGTAGAGGGCAGAGAATTATGGGTCCTCCAAATATCAGACAACCCTGAAATTCACGAACCTGGCGAACCAGAATTTAAATACATTGGAAATATGCATGGAAACGAAGTAGTGAGTCGAGAAATTCTTCTCCACTTCATTGAACACTTGCTTCAAGGATACAACAACGATGATGAGATCACAAATCTAATTGACACCACAAGGATAAGTATTATGCCTTCCATGAACCCCGATGGCTACGAGAAAGCGAAAAGCGACAGCAGCAAACCAAGTGTCAAATGTAGTGGAGTGGTTGGAAGAGCAAATGCGAAAGGCGTTGATTTGAATCGGTAAATACGAGCTTGATTAATTACTTTAAGTTTGGTTTTCAAAATTTACGCTTTCGAATCGAAAGCTGAATATCTTACTCAGTCGATTTACTTTAAAGGTATTTTTGGGATTTTTAAATAGATACTTGAACATTTATCCGACGTATTTGGCAAAACAGATAGTCTTCAATTAATCCGTGTAATTTTGTGCAAATTCTTACTCAAAACATGAATATTTAAATTCAAATGACCAACTCTTCAGTCTTCGCTTATTTTTCCAATATATGAAGTTATCTTCTACATGTATCTCTTTTGTTCTTCATTTTCTGAAGAAGTTTATTTGAAGTTTGCTCTGAGGTAGAGTCGGTACGGGCCTCCATCTTTGATTCTTGTAAAGCTCTTCAAATTCTCTTGATTAGCCTCTAATTACTTGTAATTGTTTTTTTTTTTTTTTTTTTTTTTTTTTTTTTTTTTTTTTTCCATGCTTACAATCTGAATATTTTAGTTTTCATTCAGAAAAAAGATCTCAACAGATGACATCAATTTACATGTAGGATAACCATGGAAACTTGAGATAAGACGAGAAATGTATTTTTGAACTTTCAAGCTTTCATTTTATATTCCTGTGGAATTAAAAAACAATGGTACAAAAGAATTGTTGTAAATCATAAATGAACCCTTTTTATGATAGACACCCAACACTCTATGCTCAATGTTTTTCATAGTCACCAGAAAAAGAATGTGACAGTGCCCAATAATGGTTTCTTAGGTTTACAGGTCATCTCACATGTTAAGGCAGTACCAGAAGCTAACTCTACCTTTTCAGAAGGCTTCTATTCTCTCACAAATTAAAGATTATCGTTTAAGTAGCCCCTTTGGAAAATTTGATGATCAGAAAAGGTGCTGTTTTCAAATACATGCCATAAGAAGTTTCAATTTGAAGGACAAGTTTTGCGGCAGAAATAGAAATACAGTCTTGGTCTAATGGTGTTTGCCATTCACAGTATTCCTTTACATGACTTTTCTGACACAATGATTTCATAACTAACCATTTGGTAATGAAATATGAAGCTTTTTTTACCATGGATGATACTCATGAAAGAGCTCTACAGTAGCTGACCACTCATATTTTTCAAGCAAAGAAAACACGTCAAATATGTTTTCATCAGTTCTTTTATTCAAAAAGTTTTTAATCGTATTTCTGACTTTCTGGACACATCACAGCCATAAGTGAGCAAGTGACCATATATTCAACTTTGTCATGCCATGTTTATCAAATAGTCCATTTTACAGTTGTGTGCTTGGTTGCCAAGCCTTTGAACAGGAGTGAGGCTAGGGGTGACCTTGTTATGATACAAACCTTGCTACCTTTCAAATGTAAATCACTTTGTTATCATGCTAACTAGATACAGGTCTCTATTACAACAGGGTCACCTTCAGCCTCACTCTGAATCAAAGGCTTGGCAACTAAGTACACAACTGTAAGATGGCCTATTGACTGTCAAATGCCATATCTTTGGGGTTCCTGATGATATTTAGTTGCCAAAACATTTTTTCTATTGACTAGAGGAACCTAAATGGTTGGAGCTTTGAGTGCTGACTTAATTGTAGTGAAAATGTTGACATTTTAAAGGCATAAATTGTGAACAATGATGAATGTCTGTTTATATGTTCCAAATTGTCATTAACAAAAATTGTCCCATCTTTCCTGAAAGAAAAGAATTATAACCCAAAAGATTTGCCACAAAGAATGAGAAAAGTAAACCACTGACTGAGAATGATTCCATTGTTGTAAAAACATGGGACCCATAGCTGTTGATGCCATAATATAATGCTTGATGCCCTCTCTGTTCTTTTTGGGAGATGAGGCAAAGTTTTTTGTATATGGATCTCATGTAGATGTTGAAATTTTCTGTTTGAAGTCAAGAGACCAAAACAGATTGATGAAAATAGTTAGCTTATGCTTTGAAAATACACATACTCATTCATTTTCTTTGTACATTACCAGAAACTTTCCGGATCAGTTCTCTGGGGAAATGTCAGATGAAAGCCAGCTAGCCACAGAAACTCTTCTTGTTAAGAAGTGGATTGATGAGGTACCTTTTGTTCTGTCTGCCAATCTCCACGGTGGTTCTTTGGTGGCAAACTACCCTTATGACAACAGGCCAGATGGAAAAAGTGATTATAGTGAGTCACCTGATGATGATGTCTTCCGATCCTTGGCACGGACATATTCTTCTAACCATCCAAAGATGCATCTACCAAGAGCTGCTTGTGATGGGGATCATTTTAAAGATGGTAAAGTGACTCAGAGATCTAAATACGCAGGCATAGGCATAGAAAAATATATTGGCATTAACAAAAATTGTCTTCACTTTTCCCTCAAACATAGAAGGTTTATTTTTATTTTTTTTTATTAGCTTCACCAACAGGCAAGGACACAGCAACAGCTTGCGCCAATTACTGTGGACCCATTAAACCCACCTATCCCACCCCAGGGGAGGACATCCACCACACAGTAATCTTGTGGTGGGAAATTAGTGTCTCCTACCCCTAACCCTGCAGGAGACAGGGCCTACGGTTTATTCATCCTTATCCGAGAAGACTAGAATATCTATCCATTTCTTGATATTATAGAAAGGTAGCAAATTCTCCTCAATTATTTTAAGACCATGAGTATTGGTCCGGCCGGGGCTTAAACCCTCGACCTCCCACACAATACAATCCAGCACTCTAATCAATTGAGCTAACCAGTCATTTAATTAATTATTAGCATGAAACTGCAAGTCAAATGGTTCAGTTTTAAGCTGTGGTTGGGTCTCAGTATTGTAAACTTGTGCGAGACACTTTGTTTGCATAGTGCCCCATTGCCACCTTTGAAGAGAAATAGGTCTTGGTTAACTGGCACAAAAACCTGACTAAATACTGGCTAGAGAGGGTTGGGGGGGCAGGGGGTACCAGTATCCTATTAAATAGTAGTAGGAATGTTTTTACTTAATGGCACCTAAAACAAGATAAACTTGGCTAGGGTAAAAAACAATTGACATCCACTCTTTTAATCATGAACAGCCAAGTTGAAACTTCTTTATTGTTTGCTCTCCCTCCAACTATACTTCTTGCCCTAGCCTTAGTTAACAACTTGTTTGGTGTTCAAAATCAGGTATCACCAATGGCGCAGAATGGTACTCAGTAGCTGGTGGAATGCAGGATTATAACTATGTCAACAGCAACAGCTTTGAGTTAACTATGGAAGTGAGCTGCTGCAAATTTCCTGATGCTAGTACCCTCCAAGGGTTTTGGAATGATAACAAACAGTCCTTGCTGGAGTACCTGAAACGAGTTCATACTGGTTTGACTGGCTTTGTGAGAGATCAGACTGGACAAGGTAATGTGTAGTTAAGCGCATAGGAAATGAAATTTGTGTTAGCTTAATGTTCTATGAGTTCCCATTTCAATAAGCCATGATGTCAATTGACAATGTCTTTAAGGAGAACTGACAATTTTTAAGTCTGAAAGTTTTTCCTTAAAATAGAAATTGAATTCTGTGGGTGAAATATCGTATGGGGCAGCCTGATGTTATGCTATCGTATGGGGCAGCCTGATGTTATGGTCAGTATTCTGAGAACATCTGTACTTTTACTAACCATGTTTACATATCTAGTTAAATGTACCTATCAAAAACCTAGTAATTTTAAGAATGGAAATCCATTTTGCTTTTAGGAATTGAAGGAGCTGATATAAACATTGGCAGTCGCAATCATCCGGTGAGAAGTGCTAGAGATGGAGATTACTGGCGTTTGCTTCTTCCTGGTGATTACATAGTAACAGTTTCAAAGCGTGGCTATGATCCAGTGAAGAGGACTGTGACAATTCCCAAAGGGCTGGCTAAAAAGGAAGTGTTTGTTCTGACAAGTAATGGCCAGGCTATGGATGAGACAGGTGCACAACTGGAGGAAGTTGTTCCAGATAAGGAGAAGAAGCCTGTACCAATTTCACTGGTCATTGGGTTAACAATCGTGTGCGTAGTTTCATTGCTGTTAGCATTAGCTCTTGCCATCTTGATTGCCAAAAAATATCGGGGGAAAGAAAGTGCCCAAGGGGAATACTCTCAAGTCCACACTTGTCCATGAGGATGGTAAAGTAAAGGAAACTTATAGAGTAAAATGACAATAATTATTTCATGTACACTGTATTTTCTCAGTTAAATGAAGACTCAGTATTGTTATCTGTTATCAAAGCACAGCTATATCATGTTGAAATGCCTTGTTAAAGCTTGAATAGATTGTTTTGAAATTGCTTATATAATGTCACTACAAATATTATTTTAAGACAGTAAATAATGTCAAATAATACAACTTAATTCTCAACTACTAAACATTTCTGACTTTCTCACATAAGTTATTACGTCAATGTAATGATCACTTTGTGTTTGATGATTTTACCAATGTTTAGTTAGTTTTAAAGCACAGTGTAGACAGGACTGAAAAAAACTTAACTTGGGCAGGAAGACATGGCATTTAATCAAGAAAATACAGTTTTAACAAATAACAAAAGCTTAATTTTTTAAATCATTTTAACCACAGTCAACTCAGTTGCATTTCGTTTTGATAAAGCTTCTCATCCCTTTGTTGAATTCATGGTTCATTAGCAGTTGTACTATTTACAGAATTCTTTTATCATAGAAGTTGGTACTTTTGATTGCTGAGGTTAAAGCTTGAAAAGCAACTGAAACTAGTAAATGTTGGTCAGAAAATATGTTCAAGGAAAGATTTTGAACTCATAAACTCATAAACTCATTTTGAACTCATTTTCTCATATAGTATTTGAGGTTAGTCAGGTGTTAGTTTTTTATGATTTGAATTAAAATTCTTAATTTCATGAAGAAAGGCAGAGATTGTATGTACCATATGATTTATTTATTCTTTATTTTTGTTATTACTATGAGTTTCATGATTAAGATAAAACTGCAATGATTGACTGAGCACCTGTGTATCCTGCACTAATGAATTTTGTGACATTTTAACATCCTCTTGGTCATCATCTTGAAGTGTAAAGAATAAATTTGCTTGTTCAATGGATTTTACAGGAGCTATGACTCAACTTGACCTGTGCAAAGGTTGTTGATTTTTTGGCAGTGTGAATCCTTGTTCCTTTTTCAGTATATTTTTGCTCACTGGTGTGTTGTTCCACCATTTCAATAGGAAACAATATTTATCTTCTCAGAAACCAACTCAAATATAAGGATAAAGTTAAGAGCAGTTTCTGCTTTTTGATAAAAAGACCAAGAGGGAGTTTTTATGTCTTTGAAGGAGTTATTCCACTTTACAGTATCTTTGTAGAGAAGGTGTTACCTTTTTTTGGTCACATTAGAAACCTAATGTGGTAGCTCATGATGGAAATCTCATCTAAATCTAAAAAAAAAAAGAATGAGTTTGAGGTTCTCCCAATTGTCAAAGAAAACTTATCTGTCTTTGATATAGAATGTAGAAGTAAAATAAAGTTGTGAACTGCAATGCTTTTTTTGTTATTGGTCATGTTTATTGGGCTTCAGCTAAATGGTTATATTCTGAGCATGTTCGCGCCTTACAGACACTGTTCCACCTTGGGCCCTGAGGGAGGGGGGGTGGGAGGGTGGGTTTCTTGGGTCAATTTTTGCTGGGTACGTGCCGCTGGCCTCTTAAAACCCTTGCACCATTGTAGTCTATTCTATAGCCAATCAAAGACCCCATCCTAGCCACTTTTGGGAAAATGTAAAATCGTTTTCGAATCTTCCCAATTTTAAATCCCTACCTACCAGAGTTTACCAAGCCCCAAATCCCGAAAATGCACTACCCCCATTCTAACACCTGTATTGAAAGTCAGCATGTGAAGTTTGCCTGACATGAGTTGCACCTACGAGACGAAAAATTAATCATTTGCAATGAAACAATTTTTGGATCGATGTGCACGAAACGAAACGCAAGCAAAAGTTGCAATTCGTGAGAAACGTAACCCAGATTGAACTGTATTAGCTAAGTTACTGCTAGTTGAAATGAGGGCCCTCCTGACCCAAGGGACAGGGAGAGGAAATAACGGCGTCATGCCAAGGTTTTAACTCACACTAAATAGCGGTCAATGGCGGGGCATTTTAGGGACTTAGCGCTTAACCAAACTGGAGAGTTGGAGTGGTTGGACTCGAAGTTGTCCCTAAGGACATGACACGTGTCCTACATGAAACTTTAATGTCTTTCATAAATGACTTGATTCATTATGCCAACCAAATACACTCATTTTTACAGCTCACCTGTTTGGACCCGTAGGTAAGCAACTCCATCATTTTTTTTTTTTTATATTGATCAGTTGAAGGATGCTTAGTTGTTATGTACATGTCCCTCACAAGTTGCAAACGTATCCCTATCAGGATATATGATGTGATTTGATTGTCAAACATGTTATGATCCCCTAAAGATTGGATAGACTTTATTTCTGAATTTGAGATCAGGGACCTCGTCTATAAGTATAGTCACAGGGAGGAGAAGGCTCGTCATACTCTTCTTTTTGCCAACCAAGCCCATAGTTCCTGGGGTATTTTTGTTTTGTTTTGTTTTGTTTTGTTTTTCTAAACAGTGACATCATGATGAACCTGCGCATAAAGGGGGTTAGTTTCTAAATGGAACTGTGGTGTTGCGTCGGTGGGGGTAACAAGGTAATTTGGTAATATCAACTAAGTTGAAATCGTAAATTGGCAACTGTAAAGAGTTAAAAAGCTGACGTTTCGAGCGTTAGCCCTTCATCATTTGCTCCGACGAAGAACCAGTGTCTAGTTTTCTTTCTTTTGTTGAAGAATTGCTTAAACTGTCGCTTGCTCGAATTTTTTGAAAGCGGAGAGCGGCATTTTGATTAAAGGGAGACGCCTGGGAATTGGGAAAAACAACCTACCATTTTCGTCATTTTACTAAAGACGATGACGTCAGAGAAGTGTTCTTAAAAGCCGAAAAAATAACATTTCATCATTCAAACCTCAAGATAATTCATTGTCCAAGTTTACTGTCACTCAGCCATGGAAATCCCTCCAATAGATTTCTCACCTTTGATCAACAGTTACGGTAACTACATCGTTGTTCAGATAAACGCTTCACTGATCCGCGAGTCTTGTTTTAATTGTGTGAAATTCTGCTGCTTACTCTATTGCATACTCAATATTACATACGAAGAACAGTATTTAGCAGAATGATGATTTAGTTGAGTTGAAAAAATCATACTAGATAATTGTGACCTGTTGATGCCATTCTGGAAATGGTAAATTGTCCTCATCTAGCATTTAAAACCCCCATCTGCTGTCACAGAAATCTTTGCTCTGACGACGATAGATTTCTCGTACGTTGTCCTCTGTATTTCTCTTTGATTCCCCTCAAAGGGGATTACGTTTTCACTGACATTGGATCAAATGCGCAACCACGTATCAAACGCTAATCAATGTTTCCATTAATTTTATTTGTCATTATTTCCATCCTCTCGATCAATTTTTTTTTCATTCAAAAGTTTATTGATCTCCAGTTGATCATAATCTGAGGAAGTAGAGAAAATCGAAAACGCAATTAAAAAAGAAGTTTATCATTTTCCTTTATTTCGAATGAAAATTTTTTTCATAAAAGCCAGATCAAGGGCTGATTTATCATTCAGTCACTAGATAACTTAATGGCTTTTAACAACTAAATAGTTGTTCTATGGTCATTGTATCCTTATTAACGAGCATTAATTGCTAAATCAAAGCTGGCTTTTTCAAGTACTCTTCAGAATTTGTTTAAAATCGATAGGCCGCTAAAATGAGTCGAAATTAACATATAGTAACTGTATAAAGGCTGATAGTTTTTAAAGAAACTGTTTGGGGCTGCGTCGGTGGGGGTAACGAAATAATTTGGATATATCAACAAAGTTGAAATGGTAAATTGACCACCGTAACGATTACGAAAGCTGACGTTTCGAGCGTTAGCCCTTCGTCGGAGCGAATAGAGGAACTGTGCACAATTCCTCTATTCGCTCCGACGAAGGGCCAACGCTCGAAACGTCAGCGTTTGTAATCGTTACGGTGGCCAATTTACCATTTCAACTTTAAGATACAATGAATATATGAAGTTCATATATTTTGAACTGCGGTATTAGATACGTATGATGCACGATCCTCGCAGTAGATAGCGCTATTTATGCAATAGCGAAAATCAGACCTGAAAAAAATCAGGCCTGTAGGGGACTCGAACCAATGACCTCTGCGATACTAGTGCAGCGCTCTACTCTCTTCATATATTCATTGTATCTTATTTATCACTTTCACGGGTTTATTACGAATCAACTTAATGGCCTGCTCCCAGTTGGCTTGTTAGCTCAATTGGTAGAGCGCTGCACTAGTATCGCAGAGGTCAGTGGTTCGAGTCCCGTACAGGCCTGATTTTATTTCAGGTCTGATTTTCGCAATTGCATAAATAGCGCTATCTACTGCGAGGATCGTGCATCATACGCATTTCAACTTTGTTGATATATCCAAATTATATAGTAACTGTATGTTGACGTGTATGGCTTTTTCAAAAAAGGCATATTTCGTGCTAAAAAGTATTGGATTGAGTTGGAACCTCTTTCTAGGAGTATCTGAAGACATAGACGAAGTCATTGCTCAGATAAAGGTGACCTGTGAGGATATTTCTTGTTTCTATATCACTGGTCACGGTGTGGATACATCCTTCATGGCTGATATCATGAAGTGTGGTCAAGAGTTTTTTAACCTGCCAATGGCCGAGAAGTTGAGCATCAACTTGAAGAAAAGTCCTGCATACCGTGGGTACATTCAACTAGGTACTTCTGTTGCATATTTAACTTTTTACTTACAATTCACAAACGACAAGAGAAATTGTTTAGTTTAGATTTCAATCTGATAATCAGGGGGGGATTGAAAATTTAAATTAATTACATCGACCTTCCTCGCAGAACAAACAATCCGGCGTAATGAATATGAGAGCGATCTTCCCAGTAATGAGCACTACTTAGGCAGTAGCGAAAATAAGGCCTGAAGAAAATTCAGGCCTGTACAATCATAAGTAAACACTTGCACTAAAAGCGGAGCTTCGGAGCGCAAAAAGCGCAAGCGGATAATCCGCACTCAAGAAAGTATAATAACCCCTCAAACAGAGAAAATTTGTTTTTCATGCGATGGACGTAGGTCGGTATACACATTTATGACTTTCTTTTTATCCTTAAACGAACGCAAGCCGTTTTGAAAGTCCCCTTTTCGTACGAGATAAACCGCAAGCAAGCCGTGAGCATGCCTATAGAATATCGAACCTGTAAAAAGACACATTCGGTGCCCCGCTTAGCGGTTTGGATAAATTTTTGTATTAATCATTTTTTTTTTCAATAGCTAAATGATTCCTCACGAATCTGTCAGATGTGACACTAATTCTGTGTTTGCCATGAGATCTTTTGAAAAACACCGAGATTCCTTAGTGACATGGCGTTTTGACTTTCATGGTGCATTTTGGTATACATACATCACAACTCAAAGATGCCGGCTGGTCCAAACCTAAATTTAAACATTTTGGTCCATTAATCTCGCAAAACAAAATGGAGAGAGTCAAAGAGAGATTCACATTCAAATACATCGCCACCAGAATCAAAGCCTATTTCTGTTCGTGGTAGCAAGTGAAAATTTCAGCCTGATCGGCCTTGAATTATGATTGTCAGTGTCTATTATTTTCTATTTTTCCCATAAATACATTATTGTTGAAAGGTTCTGAGAAGACAGCAAGTAAAGTCGATATGAAGGAATGAATTTATTTTAGCCCAGATCCCGCCTCTCATGACACTGAAACAGCAGCCTGGGAACCTATGATAGGACCTAATCAGTTCCCAGACGACAAAAAACTACCCGGATTTGCCACAACCATCGAAGCTTATATGGATAACATTTCCTCGGTGGGGTAAGTACACTAGTCGGACTTGCTTGAGGGCTTGACCCTCATACTTGAGGGCTGGTACTGTATAAAAGATCACAAACTTATCAGTTAATGGACCTCTTAAAATTTTCCAACTTACCCCATAACTTATTTTTTATACACTTAGACATGCTATGATGAAAGGCCTTGCTCTTGGTCTAAAGCTAAATGATGATTACTTCCATGACAAATTCAACCCAGCTTTTCCGATGATGGCTCTGTGGCATTACCCACCTGTCCCTGGAGACATAGACTCATGGGGGGTGGGACCTTACACAGATTATGGAGTGCTTACTTTACTGATGCAGGATGGCGTGGGAGGTCTGCAGGTAGAGACAAGATGTGGAGACTGGATCGATATTCCTCCCATTACAGGTAGATGAGCCACTTATTTACTCATGCACCAGCTTATGCTGACATTAAAGATTCATTTAGTTTTTTTGTCTAATATTAATCTGATCATTTGGGGAGATGTAGTTTAGCTCAGTGGAATCCACTTCGCAACTCCTGGATTCGAGCCCAGATTTTTTTCGCGTGTTGTATTCTTGGAAAAGACATTACTTTTATATTGCCTCTCTCCAACCAAAAATAAAATGGGTAGCGGTGAACCTTTATGGAAACCTGGCGAAATACAAAAGAGGTTACTCCTGCAGACAGCATGATAAATATTAAGAGGACGAGCCACTGGCCTGGTTTAGCGGTGTTGAGGATTGATTCTCCATATATATTTACTTATTCAGCCATTCATTCTATAGGAACTTTTGTGGTCAACATTGGTGACGTCATAGAGGCGTGGACAAAAGGAAAACTCCGTGCCACAGTGCACCGAGTCAGAAATTCGACTAGAGATCATCGAATATCCGCGCCTTTCTTTTTCCACCCGGGTCTTGACTGCATCATCGAGTCACTTGATGACGTTTTTGGTATAGACCGTTGCCCTGAAGACCTTGGTAAAACTGCACACATTGTGCTCTCGCTTCATGAGCCTTTTACATTTGGGGATTATGTGTTGAATAAGTTTCAGAAATCGTATGGGAAGGAAATGTGAGTCATTAATTAGTGTTATGAATGACTTTAGTTTGACCAAGTGTAAAAGAAAATCCATGATAACTGCGCCGGTTTTACTTTACTTTGCTTTGGGATTGAATCTAAACAACGATCATCTCTGAACCGTTCAAATTCGACACTAAATCAACTCAATAGCGTCTTGTCACTAGCGTTTTTGAGGTCGAGGCTGGTTTCCTAGTCTTGTGTTTATTCTCGATAAGTTCACGTCTGCGCAAATATCCCAGTTTATTCCCGCACGTGCGCAGTGTGCTTGCTTTTACTTTGGAGTTCTCACTGGTTCCTTGTTACATATTCTTTTATTTGATTTGCTGTTGTGATCAGCTCTCTTTTGGCTTAATTCAATTAATTCAATTAATTCAATTCAATTAATTTAATTAATTTTGGCTCTATTCAATCGTGTTTTGAATCACTCTGTAGCCTTTCGTAATTTGTCCTAACTTTAATGTTGATGACTTGAGGGTAAAACCAGAAAGCTCTTTTGCACTATTTGCGTGTCGCAGTGATTTTGTAAGCAGGTTTTCAGTAGGATATTAGTAATAAATGGATCTGATTTCTTATCTCATTTACTCCCTAAAAAAAGAGGCAAGGTAACTTATATATCAAATAATATAAATACACGCTCATTTCTCTTTTAAGCATAAATCAGTTGTGGTTTCTGTAAACACTTGGGTAGCACAGTATCCTAATAGATAGCAGGCGGCTGGAATCCGGATCAATCGGTCTGTGTTTCAAATGTGACTTGTGTTAACGTTATTGGGCAAAACACTTTTCTCTCAGAGTGCCTCACTCCACCCAAGAGTAATTCTCTCGAGTAATTCCAAACGGTTGTCACGATTCGAGGCTTTGTGCGATCAAAATTCGATGTTCGGCTTTCCCTAATTTCGCAAAAATTGATGTCGATGCCCTAGTCGAGATTAGGGCTCCAAAAATCATTATTCCGTCGGGCCAGTGTCATGGCGGATTTGGACCCCTCGCGGATTTGGAACCCTACTCTCAGATTTAGACCCCTCCACCAAATTTTCCTGTTAAGCATCGTTTGTATCATATAAGGTAACTAAATCTTGGCTGACCGTTTCTCTGGCCAGTGAAAAAGCGAACTATCTTTATGAACGAATTTTTGGACTTTCTTACGTTCATTTCTTTTCTTATCTTTCGAAAACTCGATGGATTCTCGGTATTGCGGAGATAGTGAAAAACTTAGTTGTACGCTTTTGTTTCGTCCATCGCTGACGGAAGGAATCACGAGAGTTATGATTAAGGAGAATAATACCTTTTGCAGTGGGCGGAGCAACTCCATTTTATTGTGGAGCACACAGTAACAATACCATAAATTAGAACATAGCTGGCAGAGTCGCAATCAAATTCATTATACGCAAGCGTGCTCAAAATTCCGATAGTGCACGCTGATAGCGTCAGCAAATCCGACTTCGCCAGAAACTTTGTTTTTCGCGCGAGCGGCCATTGTTAGCGCGGGGAAAAAATAATATATTTCGCGACAATAATGGATACAAACAGAAACTCGGCCTACTAGTCCGAAAACGAAGACAATGTTTGGACCTTTTCCCTTGGGCTAGAGTTCTAAAGTGAGGCAGAAAAAGAGAAAAACAAAGGAAAAGGAGACTCGGCATCAGCGCCGTCACGATTCGCTTCAACTGATACTGCTGTCCGTTTTTCGCGTCGGATTTGATGCACAATTCCACCGGCTATGTTCTAAGACAATTGGTTCATGCTTTCAGCTGTGCACTATCGAGTTATGGAACACGTGGTAAGTTTGGAGAGCACTCAAGAAGCTAGAGTTGCCCTCGGCTATCGCCTCGGGCAACTCTTACGCTTCTTTCGTGCTCTCCAAACTTCCCGCGTGCTCCATAACTCGATAGTACACGCTAAAGCATGAACAAATTGTTAATTACTCAGTGCCGATAACGCGTTCCACGCACACGAACTTTTCTCTATTAGGACGATTATTTAGCGCGTCAAAGCGACTCAGTGTCTAGTTCATATTTATCACTTTATCACTTCATACCACTCATTTGTCAAGGGTGAATAGCAGTATTGATAAATTAGTTTAACGGGCTTTTGCTGCTTACGGCGTTGTTTTTGTTAAAAAGAAACAACTGACCAAGCACAACGATAAATGTGATTTTTAAGCTTTGAGCGTCGTGAAAACCTCTTATTCAAAGTTTCACACATATTTTTCGCCTAGCAATGGAGTTGCGGTATGTACTTTTGGCGAAAAGCCATCGATTCCAAGTTCCCACATAACTGAGCTAAGTTTTGTTGGGGGCCTAAATTCGCGGAGAGGGGGGGGGGGTCGATACCGATATTCCTCCCAATCGAAGGGGTCCATACCGGGGGGGTCCATATCCACTAGCAGATTTGGACCGGGGGGTCCATATCCGCGAGCGGAATTGGACCGGGGGGTCCAAATCCGCTAGGACACCATGTAGGTATTTCAAAGGAACATCTCCAGGCTCTTATCCCAACTAATTGTTTAACTGGCGTCGTTCAGAGTCCTAAGCAGTGAACCATTTCGTCATTATCTTCCTCTCACTCTACCCCTATTAAGCCACAATCTCACTTGCCTCAATGCTGGGAGACAAGTCCAGGTTTGTTCTCCTTTTACTATTCATTCTCGTCTTCAGATCGACTCGTTTTCGCGCAGCGCTACTCTTACCACATGACGATTCAATGATTACGCTAGCGAGGTGACCATGAACTGCGCGGGTTTTTCAGTTCCTTTGCGATAAACTGACATTAAAAACTTTGCTAAGGTTAGGAAAATGGAATTCTTGTCACCGCAATTTGATAGTTTGAAGGAAGGGGAGTTAATTCGGCATCAGCTTTCCTAAAACACACGTTCCTGTGGGGCTCACTTCTCGCATCGTTCCGGACTCTACTCGGTATTTGACGATCGATATTTTTTTAAATTATTACTTCCGGCGAGCTAAGAACGGGAAATTCAAATCAAATCATCGCGTCATCCACCTTTAAGATACAGGCTTATCTTCTTAATTATTTTTATCCCTTGGTTTCAGGGCTGGATTGTTTTCTTTGCTGTGTTCGTTGATTTGTTTTGTTTTGTTTTTTTTCAAAGTTCAACTCCTTTCACACTTCTTTTTTTAAATCATGTGTAATGATAACAGTTCCCGAGGTTTAGACATATTGAACCCTTAGTTTAGATTATATATTACTTTTCTCTTTCACATCATCTTTTATCCACTTCATATGTTTACAGCGATAAAGCTCATCAATCAATTTTTTCTGATATTGTCAATTATTTAGAGGAGCATATTAATGATGGCTGGGTAGCCTGCGGATAGTATAATCTCTTTTTTCATTGATACTTTGGACAGAGTCAGATGAAAGTTTTGGGGCTTCTGTTCCAAAAGCGTAAAGCGAAGAGCCCAATTTCGATTGAAATTTCTTTATCTGAAGAATGCTTTGGAGATAATAATCTTCCAAAGAGTTGCTAAATGTTTTAGTTGGCCTTTGTCATTGTTGTTTTGAGCTATTTTGCATTGCTCTCAATAAGCTCCCAAACAAACGTACATCCAGTCTCATCAGCAGAGATAAAGTTTCTTCCAGCGAAACAGCACGTTAAGATTGCACCGTTATGTTTATTTGAGCTGAAACGAAATCAAAAGCAATTTAAGTAAAACAATAATCAAGTTGCATAAAGGTGAACTTGAAGACAGCTAGAGAAATAAGAACTTGGACTTTATTTCGTGAGAAACGATCTGTCGAAAACTTTCCGTATATATTGCGCATATTGCCGGATTATCATCCAAAAAATTAATCCCGGGTTGACAGCAAGATGCACTTATCTAAAACGTTACAAAGATATTCTTCCTTATGACTGTGTGATAAGATAGCACTGACGACGACATCTGACCATGCGCTGATGCCAATGACTGAGATGGATACAGAGGGCAATAAAGAGCGACAAACATGAGCGTGGTTATGCGCTCAGGAGAAATGGAAATGGTGGACATGACTTATTTCTAGCATAAGAGGAAACACTAGTAAGTCGAGGGGCAAGCTCCAGCGGGAGAAAAAAGAGCAGAAAGGAAAAGAAAGTGGGTGGAAAGGGTAAATTTAAATGTGTCCGGGGTGGAGGCACGGAGTGTAGCGTGATTATTGAAGAAAGTGATCTTGTAATGTTCCCACTGGTGTGGTGAACACAGACGATGATAAGAAGCTAAGATTAGCTGTGTTAAGGAGCACACATCTGGTATAAAGTAAGCAATACTACATAGTTTCAAGGAAGGGGATATAAAGTATAAGGTAAACAATACTCGTACCTAGTATCCTTCCAACTATTCCAAACGTTGTCATCCACAGAGTCCCAGATGTTTATCGTAGCATCACTTGCCACACCCACTATGTGCCTGCCATCTGGGATAAAGGAAATTGCCTGAAGAAAAGACAAACATAAAGGAAGAAATTAAAAGTTTTTATAATTGAAAGACAAAGAAAACCTCTACGTCCCTTAACAGGATTGGAGCCTTAGGCCTTTCTATCCGAGGTAGACTAGTCAATCTATCCAGTAGGCCACCTGATCTCCCACTTCCTCGTCTCTTTGGAGGGTAGGGAGAGCTAGGTTACCCTTAAAAAAAATTTCAATCGCCGAAGGGGTGCAACGCTGGCAGGTAGGTGCATTTTTTTTTCCCCAGTGCTGCTGCAGCGGCTTTCGTTTATGACCATGTCAAACAAACCTTCAATTGTTTGCTGCTTCTGATGTCTGCACTGTTTTCAACATTATAGCTAGTCCCATGCATTGTCCAAACTGTTGCACTGTTGCCAGCTAAGGAAGCAAACACGGGGTCGACCGGTGAGAATATTACGCCCTTAACAGGTCCGGGTAATTTGCCCAGAGTGGCCACACAGCTCCAGTCGCTATCCTGTCTCCACACGCAGATCGTCATGTCATCTGAACCTGTGAGTGCCATAGCAGCATCCGGCGAAAACTGAATACAATTTACTGCGGCGGTATGCCCTACGAGTTGTTTAATGTCCCCTCCGGGAACAAACTCCCCTGAACCTGGCCGTATCTTGTAAAGGCGAGCAGTCTTATCTCGTGAGGCAGAGGCGAGAAGTTTTCCATCTTTGGAAAAGGTGCACTGAAGGACGGCAGCTGAGTGGAGCTCTGTAAAAAAAAAGGAAGCTACATCGTTTCTTCCGAAGCGAATAGAGCGGCAAAAACCAAAGCAATCCCTCAACTAGCTTGACTGAAAATAATATCACGGAACGATACAGTTTAGAATGATTTAAATTCTGTTTTGTTTGATTAACAATCGCATGTTAGCGAGTTTTATTGTATTTTTGTGCAGGTGGTCTTGTTCTTCGGGAATCAGTTATACTGACAAGGACGAAAAATGGAATTGTTTGTGCCAAATAGAAGCTACTAGGAGGTCTTTGCGCGGCAGAAGGGGTAAATCCTTCTCATTTTGTTTGTTTGTTTGTTTGTTTTTTTTAACAATCCTGGTGGGTTATATAAAAACAAACTGTCCGCAGTAAGTTTTCGTCTCCGATTATGTCGCATCAAACTGAGAAAGATCGTGAATACGAATAATGTCGATCGCTTCAAAAATTTTAGTCATTTTCTCATATAACTTTCATGCAACTTTTACCAGATAAAAATGATGAAAATTAAACCTTGTTGGCCTTTTTTTGTAAATGAGCTCGACAATTTCACCAGATCTGCGTACAGGTTACTACAGCGTTTTAGTTTTGAGAACTTCCTCTTGAACTGACTAAAAGTCAATTAACTTGAGACATAGAAGGTGTAATCATGCGGAAAAATGCAATTTTTTTGGGCCAATAGAATATTTTTCATTCATTTTTTTAAAACGTTCTGTCTCAAGCGGTACTTTTTAGTAGAAAATGATAGATACAAATCGGGCGAAATTCCACAAACCAGAGATAACTTTATCTAGATTTACGGGAAAAAAATCTGAATGTTAAAAAAGTACTCTCCTGGAAAAAAGTAAAACTGACAAAACGCAATTTTCCGGTTCAATTGTGATGTACATTTATACCACTTGTAAACAAACCTTGCACGATAAATATTTGATTATAAGCTGCGACAAACAGGTGCACTTTGAGTCACTGCTTTCGATTTAAATATTAACATTCGATTGCGAACGATGTTCGATTGTGTTCTGTGCTTTCCTCAAGGAAATTTAATTGTAAAGCCTCCTAAATTTCTTCTATTTCAATAGCATCAGAAGGAAAAAATTAAATTTAAACAAAGCTGGCTTTTTTAACGCTAGGGAGTATTGATGCGGACAGGGAAAATGTGTACTGCCGTACGACAACATCTTTGTTGATGTCTTTGCGGTGAAACATTTTCGCGTACATCAAATTGAAAAATCGGCACTTTTTCCCTGATCAACTTGTTCTACGGGGGAAAAGGGGCTTTGCCTGAATTGTTAAATATTTCATCTCTGAAAATCGTCTCTTAATTGTTTAGCTCGTTATTATAGCAGAAGCAAATGCTCTTGCCAATTGAAAATCTTCTTGGTCAACTCTAAGTGAATACATAATGCACTTTGTCTGTAGCGCATCTGGTTTTGAGTTAAATGATTCAAATAAGAACTGGTTTTATTTTTTATCTTTCTCAGTGCTATATTCCATAAATAAAAATGGTGTTAAAGGAAGAAAGGGATGAAATTTCTTACCTAAACGAGAAGCCCGTTTCCCAGTCTTATAATGCCACAGAATGACTTTTTTGTCTAGAGACGAAGACGCCAAAATGTTTCCTATCGAAGAGAACGCACACGATGTGATCTGGTCCGTATGGCCACCTGAAAGAGTTCTTAAATTCTGCCCGGTTGCTATTGTCCATAAATTTATTTTTCCATCAGCACAACACGTAGCGAGGGTCTCTTCTTTGGGATCCACAGCACAGTATAATACAGCGACATCATTGTGATCTTCGCCGAGACAATGGACAACTCGCAACTTCCCGCTTTTAATTCTTGAGGACATCTTTACTAGGTCTGTGCTCTCCACTAAAAAAAAAGAATTTCCTTATTGTAAGAGAGCATAACCATAAATTGTTGTTACGCCGGGAACATGTGAGATTGAAGCTAAAGTGTTCTGGCAAGCCGAGTGAATGTTGTCGCCGATTGGACGTTTCAAGTTGGCACTTTCAACAATTCCATGTAAATTTAATGTCTGATGTGGCTTGGTCGGTCATTATATTTGTTCTACGTAAATAAACGCAATGCGCTTATCGACATCTTTAACGTCACCATAACTATGACGTCACGAAACAACTTGGGTGTAACAAAAGATATCGTTCGTGACAACAAGTATCTCAATTTTATAACTCGGGTGATTTTTACTACAGGAAAAAATTCGTCAAAATACGCGTGTTTGTAAAGTGCGTGAAATTATCATATTCAAGTTTCCTGAACTGAAAGAGCTCCTGTCTCTTCCTCTAAACCAGCCTTTTCTTTAAGGGCAAGGGAGAATCAGCTCAGCTAAAGGTGCTCTTTTGTCGCATGCTAAATCTGAAATGTTGCTTTTTTTCAACATCAGTCAGTAACACTCGGAAAAGAGATCATTTCGTGGTGTCAGTCGCGTGTGAGAATATGACACAATTTTACGTGCTAAAAGGACGCATATTTACGCCGTTGACCTCACAGAGCGAACAACACTCGTTAACAGGTCTGACATAAATATTTTTTTAAAGTAAAGCTCAATAGCGACTGTCAAAGTCAAGTTATTATTCGAAGTAAAAGAGAAATTTCAGTGGCACTCATTCAAGGAAATACTGCTAGTTTGGCAACGTTTTGTCAAAGAGGGTCACTTGAAAAAACTTACCCACTAAACTAAAAGCAGAGAAGATTTGTTACCTCCAGTCGCTCCGTGAGCGAGCGATGTTTGTATCCGGGTGTAATATGAATCGAGCGTAAGTCTTTGAACTAAGCCAGACGTCAACCTAATCATGCGCATTAATGTTTGATAAGATTTGTTGGTGATAAGCCAGTAAAGCCTATCATGTTCTGACTGCTGATTTGTTAGATGTAAAAATCGGTTTTGTGGATTTGTTCGGGTCAATATTGTTCTGCCGTTTACTCGATGAACTCGTAGTCTGTATTTTAAATGTGCCGCGTCCAGCTATCTCATTTAAACTCCACAGGCAATGCTCCTGTACAATTTAACATTACGATGAAATAGAGAGTGAAACCTAAGATACAAGGGGTGAAAGTTTGCCCTTGTTGCAACTCCTTGACTATGACACAGGGGCAAAATGAGCGCGCATGCTCAGCGCATATGGTGTGTTTGGGAAGCGTTTTGTGACTCTAGTTTGAATTAATTTCGTTGGGGAACCAGGAGGACATCATTTAACCCTTTTTTACATTGTTATCGATGTGAAGCAACTGGAAAATTTAATGGAGTTTGTTCCTTTGGCGGGAAACGTCGGAAGGGATGAGTAGCATTCTTTTGATTTAGCTCATCGTAAGCTGTTTTAAATTCATCCAGACAGCCAAAGCGACACGCTGTTGCTACGAACTTCGTATCCATGTTACAGATGTTCTACTTCAATCCCTAGATTCACACCTGTTACCGCAATATTATTTTTTTTTTAGTGAAATATGTGACAGAGGAGGTTCGACTTCACCTGTCTTTGTTTGAGCTTATCCTCGCAAAATGAAAAAAAACATTGGGGATTTTTAAAATGCCGCAATTTGCCCGCAATCCTGTTCCCATAGATATATTGTTACTATAAAAATTTTCGCACACTTATTTTGCCGCTGTGTCCTCGACAGTCACTTCCGTGGCATACACCTCTTCACTACACATGCGCAGAGGTTGGCCTCTCGGCAAAACTTTGTTCCAGTTGATATAAAACAACAACAACTAAAACATCGCAGGTATTTCCCTTGTATTCAGTCCGACTGTTTTGCTGAATAGTTCAATTTTGACAAACGCCTTAACGAATGGGCCCTTAGCTGTAGCCTTAGCTGTTTTTGGCAGAATTTCGAATCCATTTGATTAACAACCTTTTTGGACAGCCAGTTCTAACCAGTTGTCGAACTGCCTTAGCTCAAATGCGTGTTGACTGTTTGATATTCAAATACATCTGAGTTTGTTGACAATTTGCACATTCCGTTGTAGCTTCGTCTTTGACTGACCTACAATATAAACGTTGTTTTTGGTGTATTCAATGTTACTTTAACAGCAACGTTATAAAAATCAGAATTAGTTCTCCAAAAACATGAACAAAGGTCACCTAGGTGGGGCGGCCTCAAGAGGAAATAAGCGTCATTCTCTGAAAATAGTGTGCTAATAATTTAGAGTTATTTCGGTCTCATCAACTGGAAATATTGAGCACTAAATAACATCGAGAAAACTCGGTGTATAAAACACATTAAGTCTATTTCAATATGTTTATCAGCACATGCGAAAAACAAATCTTGCCGAAATACTTTTCTTGGTACTGCATTTATTAAACTTTCCTCAGGTGTACTTTATTTGCATTTGAAAATAAAGTATGTGAAACTTTGCAAATGAGCCTTGATCATTCCGGCAGATCAATATAATCATGATGGTCCATTCAGTCCGCAACTCTCTACTGACGAAAAGCATCTTCTGCTCTTGATGATACCGACTTATACTTTTCATTATTAGTAATATAAATTTGGCCATAAGCGACTTAAACTGGATATTATAACAGCTATCGCGAATCAACATTTTGAAACTTATCCAATCGATAATCTTCTTTACTTTTTTGACATAGTTGTTTGGATTTTGCATTAATGCAGTCTAAAGCATTTTTCAGCCATAAGTCACACAAGAAACTTTTCTCGAAACTGAATAGATGATATCTCAGCGCGGTACTATAATGTTTCCGTTTGGGTTTGAGACGGTTTGTTGCAAACCGTGTAAGATAACATTTGCGTCCATGTACACCCTAGAGTCACTCTCACGAGTTGTTTAACCACTGGAACCAAAAAATTAATATATAAAACAGTAAAAGGAAAGCGAGAATCTTAAATCTGTCTTGTATGAGTAAAGAACAGAAAGAAAATTTACATCCACGAATTCAACTCACTGCACCATTCATACCTCACCCACGTAGGTGGTTGTAATTTGACAGTTCTCCTTATTTATCACAATACAATGTCAGGAGGAACAGTCGTTGTTGTTAATAGAGAAACTTTCCTCTCACCTTTCGATTTCGCTCCCTTCAGAGTCAATTTCCCCTGTTTTGACCAACAACATTTCATGGTAGCCTTACCCGATTGCTCAAACTTCTATAACTTATCGACGAATCTTTGGGAAATGGTAATTTTAGTTAGAATGACGCCGCAGCAAACGTCTCCTTTAAGATAAATTATCCTTGGAGCGTTCCAGAATCTTGAAAAACAATTAAAATTCCAATGTCAGACCAACAATGTGAAGGCACGTCTAGCATGTCTTCCCTAATAAGTAAACCTCATGATAAATATTATCGACTGGTTCGTGAGTGGGTGTTTCTGTCACAGCCGTGTTCGTGGTTTGCGGAATGATAGCTTCTAAAGATGTTTGTTTTGTCTCTACTCTCAAGATTGTCACGTTATTCAGGCCTCAACAAATCGAGGTGTGATACATATGTAAGAACATGTGCAGCCAAGAAAAAGCTGCTAACACGATTAACTGTGGCATTGAAAGTGATTATGCACTGCATGGTCAGGGGACAAACTGAGAACATCTCACGCATCCTACAATATTCGCGTAAACCACAAACCTATCACAACACTACACTACATCACCGAGGAAAAGACAAGGAGCGGTTTACGAGAGCAATTGTTCCGACTGCCAAGCCTCCTACATCGGAGAGACTGGCAGAAATCTCACAAAAAGACTGACTGAACACAAGCGGGCAATGAGGAAAGGCGATGTCACCGATCACATTGCTGAACATCGACTTACGAACCTCACTATTGAATGCGACTCTGCGCAATACCTAAACTACAGCACCAACTACTTTCCACGACTGACTCTTTAAATTGTTTTCTAACTTAGAACAGACTCCCCTCAACAAGTGTCAACTACTACGAGCACCATACAATCCAATTCACGAGCCGAACAGAAAGACCCGACTTTACCAGCGGCTCGGAAGAGCTATCACCACCGACTAACGCCACCTGAGTCTTCTAGCCAATAACAACACGCAAAACTGATCAATCGGTTTACTAATAAAACTGATTGGTCAGTTTATGACAAGTCAGTCTTGTGATAAAAACTGACTTAGAACATTACAAGACTAACGACCGCTATACATTCAACTCTGATGATGACCTACGCACAGTATGTCGACACGTCAGCCACCACTACCCACAATCCTTCTCAGAACTACAATCATCTGGACTACACTATCACATGTTATCCCCGGGTTAAAACCATTTACTGTTTTATCGTTTTTGTTTGGTTTTTCCTTTTTGTTTCACTGTTAGTAGTACGGGGTACTACGGGTATGGACATGAGGAAAGAAGAAATCAATTTAAAATGTATAAAATGTATCCTTTATTTAACCTATTTGCCTGCAGCGCCATTTTTTTTTTTTTTTACAATTCATTTCACTTAACAACAAGTACGGCTCTTTCAGTAGGCCGTTACACGATGCAGATTGCGAGCTTTGGCACAAGAAAGCTTTTTGCGAAAGCACATATATGTATATATATATATATATATATATAAATATTAACTTCACTTAAGGAAATAAATAAATAAATGATAAAAAAAAAAGAAATATCTAAGTCGTTTCCCTTTAACATAACTGCAGTTTGCTAACAGAATCGACAAATCCTAAGCTTCCTTGGTTTGAAACGCGAAAATCGACAAAGAGCGGATACAATGAAGACATCTGATTCATGTACGGTAACTGATAACAGCCTGAATCAGCAAGAGCACCACCGCTGCTCCGTCTTACTCTTGGCCTCTATTCAAGAAGAAATATTTACGATTTGTCTGAGTCTGGAAGCAAGTGCTGCAGTTAGTGTTTCTACGAGGCTGGATCCTTTCATTTCTAGAGTGACAACTACAGATCTATGATACATAATTGTCGATGTAACTGCAAATTTAAATTTCACCTTTAACTGGTTCATTGTTTGCAATCGGAGTCAGCGCTAACCTTGTCCATCTATAACTTTGTATTGACTCCATCTTTGGTTATCATGTTTTAAGTCTTATTTCAAAGGTATTTTGTAAACATTTTAATTGTGTATGTCACCCTTCCTGCACGAGCTTTCAAACAGTGTCTTTGAGGGGCGGTAAAAATGACCTAACTAGCCTTCAAGCCTGTTTTTGATTGGCAATCTTAGAAATGAAAGGTTGATCATTCCAACCAAACAAGGATCTTGGTAAAAAAAAAAAAAGAAAAAAAAGAAAGGCACATAAACAAATCCAACAATTTAAGAAAACAAAAGTTTGCTAATTATCTCTTACCTTAAAAAGAGTTTTCCGATTTTTTAAATTTTACTTTACAACAATATAAAATGAGAATTGTGTGAAACTACTACAAATATGGATTAGGAAAAAGTGACATACTACGAAATGCACAAAAAGCACATCACTAACACATTCAGACATTGAAAACAGTTACACAACTGGAACTTAAATGTTGATGAGGATAGTATTAGTCCAAAAGTTATTTGGCAGACAATACAATGTCTTTAACTTAACTTCTTACAACCTTATCATTTGAACACGTTCACATTAATTACAAGGCCTGCCACTCAACAATGTAGAACATTCCATATCTTGATTTTCAGAAAGCCTGCTCAGATATTTACCTACATTTACCCAATCTCCATGTAAGTAGCTAAAAGGACACTTTAAAAAAAGTGATTCTTGCATATAGCAAATTTTGTACAATATAAAGCGAGTCCATGACAACTAAGGAAAACATTTAGTGAATTTTCAGGAAAATTAGTTTCCTTAATAGATTTAAGTCTTTGAAGTAGTGGACTCACTATCTGAAAAAGCAAAATACCCCTTTTTTTACCAAGTTAATGTGGTATTGAAATTGTATACAGCTTTCTAAAACAATGGACCCAGGAAGAAAAAAAAAATTGGAAAATAAAGAGAAATTGAAGAACCTTCAATTTTGAAAAGCATTTCCCAACTCAAAATTATTTACATAATGATAAATAGTAATAATAATAATAATGATGATGATGATGATGATGATGACAATGATATGATATCATATAACAACAGCAGTGAAGAATTGGATTATCTGATAAATGGTCAAAAATTGGATAAACTTAATCTAACACAGAGTCTGGCAAGGTCCACTAGAAAAAATTTCAAAACAAATCCACACAACGTTACTAAAAGAAAAGTGCCTACATTCATTCATATTGATTTCCATTTTTCTTTCAATTCAAATCATCCACAAGCTACTTCTTTGAAAATGTCTAATATTCATTTGCATCCAGACAATACAATAAAAGATGATAGAATAAATAGGAAGAAATTCTACTTTGCTTACCCCAGAGGGTCAAAGAATTCTTAAATCCTGTAAAGTCTTGAACAGTTTAAAACTTAAACAGAATCCTTTAACAGTAAAACATGGCCCTTAACATCAGCTATTGTATTCTCTTCTACAACATAAAGCCCTTTGAAGGCCCATTGCAATAAAAGTTACTGAGTAATTATTGTACAGACAAACATTGACTGAATATTTCATTAATCATGACTAACTTGGCCTATACATTTTGCTGAAGCGATGAACGTAGCTGCAAATATCGAATACAAGATATTACCTTCCATTGTTCCTATAAAATTCTTTTTACCTTTATGCAAAGAAATGGAATGGATCAAAAGAGTCCCTGGGGAGGCCCCACACCATACTGCTCACAAATGGTCTCCATCTGGAAAATTTGCTTCCCTTCAAAACTAAGAAGCTTGATTCATAAAATATTTATGACTTGTTGATAAAAAGGATGACCACTACCACAGCTGAGGAGAACTCTGCTGTTCTGGCTGGGGAGCTACTCCAGAACTGGGAAAAAAGAAAAGAAAAAAATTGTAAATAAAGTAAGATGACAAGTGTTTGTCATGAACATTTCATAAGGAAAATGTGAGTTTTCACCAGGATTTGAGTCCCAGACCTCCAAATACCAATATTGTGGTCAGATTATCCACTGACTAAGCTACAGATAACTTATTGGAGAGCTACAGTTGTAGGCAAAATAACAGGCTAGTAAATACAAGTAGGTGATTCATAGTTCAAGAAGCAGTTGAATAGAGCAGATACATAATTATATTCCTTTTTATACAATTGAATTTGAATAAAAATAAGGTTTGTTGTACTAAAAAATTTAAGATGAGTTCCTGAGATTGGTTTCCATAAAGGTGGGTGGATAAGTAATCTAAGATTCAGCTTGAATTGTGAACATTCTCAGGGATGAAACTATGAACAGTATCTTGAAACAAAAACACACTGTACAAGAATTGTTAGAAAAGAAAGACAAATTTTGAGTCAACTAAAAATCAGCTTATTAGAACTTCAGTATTTCAACTTGGCTAAACATGCCATGATGCTTTTCAAAAATAAACAATGTGATACCATAGAAAGAATTAAAAAAGGAAAATCAATCTCATCTTACCTTTGAAAACTTCTAAAAGAAGGAGAAGCTACATTAATACACAGAGGAATAGTGTTCTGATGACGATCCGTTATAAACTTGTAAAGAGACTCTGAAAAGAGGAAATCAAACACAGTAAGAAATAAATCTTTCTTTTCAAAATACAATTGAATATTAAAAAAAGAAACAAATAAATCTGTATACAAACCTTTGACACGAGAAATGGTGTAGAGATTTGTTTCATAAGAATCATCAAAAGTTGATTGGCATACAGGCTCAAAGTCTATGGAAGAGACAAAAATAAGTTAGATTAATTTTAAACTATACAAAATCAAATGCCACAAAGAACTCATGAAATTTTCACATCAGTGAAGACATCACACCTGAAACATACTGCCTCCCATCTGATGTTGTGTGACAGCAACTGCACATGCATGTGTGAAATCTTAACCTCCCTTCATCAAGGTAAGGGTGGGATAATGCATCTGTGCAAGTTATACGCTGCGTCTAGGACCAAAAAAATACATTGCAAGTTGAAAAATGTTCTTTAAATTACCTGCATGGAGGAAAAATAGGCATACCACATATTTATGAGTTAGGCTTGTTCCACAAGGGAAAGATGGTTCAAGAATGCAGTGACTAATTGACACACCCACCAATGGTAACAAATCATCATAATTATTTAACAATAATAATAATATTAATGATAATAAGGATAAAAATACTTATAATAATGATAACTTATAGGGACTACCTCAAGAACCTCACTGTTCTTCTATCAGGCTATTCTCTAGGTTCCAATAATGATTAAACTAGGCTTCCTTTAATTTTAACTCCGATTTTGCCTGTTAATTATAAATTATTTTCTTATTTCATTGCAATTCCATTTTTTTAGACTTTTGTTTCATACAACAAGGTATTCCAAGTTGTGGGCTATTCTGCCATTCCACAGGGTCACTGTAAACTCCAGGTATCATATTTCGGACCATACTCACAAATTTAGTGGCTCTTTTGAGCATTTGTCACTGATTGCAATGGTATAGTGTTCTCTTTTCCATAAAAAGATTTTCTTCAAATTTTCTACGATGTGCAGATCAGATGTGAAATTATTTTGAGACATTTCTCATCTTCTGTGTTGTCACAGCAAGAACTGAAAAAATCATTCTCCAAATCTACTGGGCATAATACTCTGATTTGAATGGTAAAATACTCTCTCATCAAAGAAGAAATTTTCCTTTTAAGTTTGCTTGATGTGCTGATCACACCTTTTAAGACATTTCTGCAGAGTAAAGCTTCGTTTTTTCAAATGCCATCCTGAAGTAATTGTGAGATGCTTATCTTTTTGTAAAGTAGTTTGAAACAAACAATAAGTAACATCAGGAAACTATATAATCATGTACTAATCCAAGTAACATTTGAAGCAATCCAAGTGTTGAAAGACTGAAAATGTCCCGAAACGGACAAAAACCAAGAGCAAGGAATATCAAGTAGAACTTGGCAGACTTTGTTGTGGGCAAAGAGTTTGTATTCTATTGTTACACTCACTTAACAGGACAACATTATGGCTTTGCCTCCATAGGAGGCAGTAGCCAGAATAAAAACCAACCCAATCTTGAGCTGGTTTTTAAAATGGTACTTCAAAGGGCTACTTCAAAACCAAGAATGGATATTCAAATGACTTTACCTCACTTAACAACAACCATTGACCAGTGTTATATTTTGAGGGAAATAACTGTCTGCGGGTATAATTACAGTCTAAATAGAAGTCATGGAAACAATTTATATAAAGACCCAGTTCAGTAATTCCTTCTTTAATTTCTGGACCAAGTTTTCAGGACTAACAATAGTGAAATATTGTCAGAGAACAGCAGAGATAAATAAGTAAACTATATATTGAACTTGAAATACATACTTACAGGGTCAAACACCAGCATTCTACAGAGCAAATGAACAGCTTCATGTGTTGCTTGATTAGAGAGATTATATAAACTAGCTAGGGCGGGCTAGAACAATAAATGACAGAAAATACCATATTTTAGATTTTATTATATTTTTATAATTCTTATTCATATTTTACATAATTATATATTCATATATTTTTTCTTAGAAAATTTTAATTGTAAGCTATAGTGTATTTCAGCTTTGGCTGCAACTCTTTTAGCAAATTAACCATCTATCTATCTATCTATCTATCTATCTATCTATCCATCTATCTATCTATCTATCTATCGATCTATCCATCTATCTATCTATCTATCTATCTATCTATCTATCTACCTATCTATCTATCTATCTATCTATCCATCTATCTATCCATCTATCCATCCATCCATCTATCTATCTATCTATCTATCTATCCATCTATCCATCTATCCATCCATCTATCTATCTATCTATCTATCTATCTATCTATCTATCTATCTATCTATCTATCTATCTATGAGAATTGACTCCTTCAAAACAATACAAAATATATTTGTTGGTTTTGTGCAACTTACAGCCTTGTGCCCTTTCTGAAGAATGTATTTAGTGGCTCCTTCGCTGGCACCAGCACGGCATAAGTCATCTAAACTTGGTGTTCCCAACAAATCAATGATAAGGTTAAGCTGCAATGATACATCAGCCATGTGTCATTAAGTTTGGAAACAAAACAAAGCAGCTAAATGTGTCTGCAAGAAGTCTGATGATGTAATTAAAATAAAGAATTACCAGTATTCACCTACCTGCTGAACAGGACTCTGTGCCTGGAAAAGGATATTTCTACTCAAGAGCTCAGCAAAAATGCATCCAACTGACCACACATCCACTGAAAGGTGAAAAAGCAATGAAATTCAATAATCAAGATAAAGCTTGTACACACACAGAATGACAAAATTTAGAAGGCCCACTTTAGACTAAAAATTGTTGATGAAAGTGTAAGCTAAGATCAGACAAAGCTTCTTTTCATTCTAAATCATCCTCTCCCAGTCTCATTCTAATTACAGCATACTTAAAGCATGTTGGAGGAAGACTATCATAAGCAAAGCGGTTTATCATATCATTTATCATCATATCCAAAGGTTCAAGTAAGGTTCTGGAATTTTTTAGCAGGTTATCCGTTTTTAACTCACATTTGTGTATGGTCTTATGAAGATTCAAGATCACTAATGTTACTGTTGTCTACAAACCTGCTTGTCCATAGTTGGTAGCTCCAGCTAACAGTTCAGGTGCTCTGTAATACTGAGTAACAACCTGTTACAAAGATACAGTAACAAAGACATCACCTTGTCATGTTGTTTAGACTGTCCATTAAAACTTTCTTGTCAACATAATCCAAGAAAAAACTGTATAAAGAAGACCCTTGCAAAGTTATGTCCATTTAAAACAGATCTACTAAACTGCCCAATTCTCTTGAACAAAAGCTCATCTTTCAAACTGGCAGTCTAAATCCCACAGGTATCAATGAACGCTTTTCATTCCACTAATTTATTCGTGTTTTTCTCGTTGCCATGTTCCTACCAATAACGTAGCTCCTTTTTCTGCCTTTAAAAGCACATACAACCCACAATTCCCCTATTTGCTCCGACGAAGGGCTAACACTCGAAATGTCAGCTTTTATAATGGTAACGGTGGCCAATTTACCATTTCAACTTTGTTGATATATTCAAATTGTGCCCAATTCTAACTCAGCTTAACCTTTGCTCTGTTACAGCATAAATGTCTCATTAATAGGCTACTAATTTTACTCAACTTCTAGAGCCCTGTATGCATGCTCAGTTATGAAAATTTGATTGTAAAAAGAGCTGAAGACAAGGTAGGTCTGTTTTCATGGTTTGCAATTCAGCATACTTTTGTTGCATTCCTTTTTAAAACAATTTGCATCAACCACTTTCTTCATGGCTTCAATATTATGTAACTGTTTACACCATGATAATGACTAATGTTAATAGACAAGATAGTTGATAAATCTGATTGTTTGAATCACCAAGACTGCTGGGTGAGTCACATAAGTTACAATGTATATGTTGTAGTTCAATTTTATCCTTGGTTCAAATTTATTTTCCTTTGTTCTTGGTCCTGTTGATGTATGATAATGAGTTTGAAACAAAGGAAAATAAAATTTGAACCAAGGATAAAATTGAACTACAACATATACACTGAAAATATCCCTACCTCTTGTGTCATGACTGCACTTTCATGAGGTTCTTCAAGACGAGCAAGACCAAAATCACATATCTGTAGTGGAAGATGGGAAATTTGTGTTTAATCAGAAAAGGTGAGGTTTCTTACAATAACATGATTATCAACAGAGTTGTCATTAAATGTTTTTTTATAATTGGAGGGTTGGGTGCATACACAACCTACAGTTTTTCAAAATCTTGTCTGCTTTTGCCTTTTGCTTGGATATACATCAGTTCAGTCACACAAGTTACCCACAAACTGACAAACTTGATCTTCACCTTTTTGCTGGTTTGCTCTTTAATTTCAAGAAGTATTCACAACAGTGTAGACAATGTCCACTTCCTTCTCAAAAACTGCATGTGTATTTACTTGGACAAGCACTGCAGCATTTATTTAAATTTTTTTTTTTTACCCCACAAATTCTGAAAAATCTAGGATCCTTTAGTTTAATTCCAAACTCAAAACTGGTTACCTAGACTGTAGGTTACTGAGGGTACAAAAATCACAACTACTTATAAGCATCTCACAGAATGTATCATTTTGTCTTATCTAAATTTGATTTCTTGATTATGTTCAATTCACACTTGTGTCTCACTCTTGACTAAAAAGATACATTGAATAGATTAAACATCAAATGCAGAACACCAAATAGTAAAATAAAAAAAGTAACGATACTTACTTTCAAAAGACAATTGCCATTGACTAATAAATTCCCAGGTTTAATGTCTCTATGCAATATGCCAGCAGAGTGAAGATATTTAAGTCCTGTACATATAAAAGGGAAGCTTTTATAGTGCAAAAAGCTCTTAAGTCTAAATAGGCTAAGGCTTAAGGCTAAGGGAACTCTTCTGTTTCATCTGTCATGGTCCTTACTGTCGGATGCACAAGAATTAAAAAAATAGAAACAACTCTCCATGGACATTGAGTGAAGACTCTGAATAAAGTTCCACTATTCCATTTCAGATAGAGTCTCCTGAATATCAAATAAACTTAAATTTCTCATCATCGATATATAGTTTGCAAGATCTTGCAGATACAATCAATTCAGATTTTCTTTATCAATAGAAGGGGAACATCACAAAAAAAATGTAATAACAGAATTGGACTTTCTGTGCATGGGGAATTTACTCTTCTAATATCTCTACATACAAGCATCCTTTTCAGTGACTTCACATTCTGGGGAGAAACTGTAAGTCTGCAAATAACTCAGTTATGTCGTTTTGTTCGGGAGAAAGGTAAGATCACACTCTCCTCTTATAATTTTTCACTCCTAGATAATTGCCTTCCAAAAGTGTGCAAGTTTCTACTTAACTGAGTGAAAACATTTGACAAAACATCCAACTACAATCAAGACATTGTAAGATGTGAGCTAATTCTAGTTGCACATTTCCCCTCTGGATAGCAGTTGTTTGCAGCTCTGGACTGGGATAGAACAGTCACTAACAGCTTTCCTTAACCAATCAGAAGCTAAAAACAATAGCAACTTACCTCTTAGAATCTGATATAGGAAAACTTTAACATGATCTGAACTAAGTGGTTGTGGTGATACAATGATTTTGTGCAAGTCTGATTGCATCAATTCTGAAACTATATGTCTGTTAAACAACAAGTTAAGGAATGTAACACATGATATATAATCTGACCACAGCCTCGTCTCCCTTTGCTAATGATCAGTTTGTTTACATTCATGAATTCTATTGCTCTCTCAAATTCAAGTTAGGTTTGGGGAAGAGCACATTGTAGTAACTGTACATGTATGATACTAAGCCAAAACAATTAAACATTTTTGTCTCAGTCGTCTTTCTTTTAATAAAACTTTGACAAAGAGCAAACCTTAGATGCCAGCTTTTCCATTACTTTAATAGGCAGTTAAATGACCTGTGTCTTCTCTCAGCTGAGCAAGATGCCCCTTTTTCACTTTGAATCTTCAAATCAGTTCATTATTTAAAAAATTCCAATTAGAAAGGGTAGAATATTCTGTACCTCCTCCCAAAAAACTCAAGAGATAGATCTGCATTCAAAACTTCATTTCTAATTAGCATCCACTCAGTATAGCAAATTATTTGACAACTTTAAAATGAACATTTATATGTTCAGTGTTCCGCCTACTTTCTCATTCATCAACAACAAGTTATAAACAGCTGCTAGCAAACCATACATGACTGATTTCAACAGTGAAATTCGAATTCAAAATTTCTTTTGAATTGTTTACAGGAACATCTTTTGCCATAAAGAAAAAACAATTAAAGATATTAAATATCCATACAATTTCTCTGCATTAGTATGAAGTTGTGGTCAGTCCATGTTAGAAGCCAAACTACAATTCAGAATGGGTTGTGGAAATTTTGATATAAAAAGCCACAAACTAAAACACCAAATTTCAGTATTCAGATTATATCACAATTATTTTTGTTATACCCACTGATAAGATAATTAAACAAATTTTGATTTTGATGGTTGAAACTTCATAAAAATCCAGGCATTTTCCTCAACATTGACCTTCCTATTCAATGACAAATGCAGGTGGACATTCAGTATAATGACTAAGACTACCTGGGAAACAAAGGTGTGTGTTGCAAGAATTCTTATTGTTATGCCAAACAAAACAGGCACTATTCAGAGCTACATGTATATACTGTGACTAATTTGGTTGCTGTGGCAAGTGGAACAAAATTTAGTGCCTGAATTCAAAGAGAAAGTAGCCAATTTGGTGACCTGTGTTCAACAGTCATTTAAAAAACAGCAACATCAATATCAGACCCTTTTCTGGTTTGAAATTCAAGTGAAATTCTCATTTGCATACAGCACTCTAAAATTTTTGTTCTTTCTTTCAAAAAAAAAATTCCTTTTTACCTAAAATAAAGCCTACTTAACCTCCATAAACAACCTACAGAAATCTGTATTCCTTATCAAAAACAAGAGGGAGATGCTTCACTAGTTGTCTGCTATGTAGCTGTAGCATTTCACAAAGAGTCCCTACATGTATTCCTTTCTTTTGTTGTCAACTTAAAAATTGCTCCTGATGACCATCTTATCATTTGGGTTTTCCAAATGAGGACTTTGACATAAAACTGTCCTTGGAGCCCTACTATACTTCACAATGTCACAATGATTTGTAGTTACTCCTTCATAAAACACAAAGGAGAGGGTAGTGGCCAAATAATCTCCCATCTTCTGTGTAAAAGTGCATAATTTTTATCACACTGTTGTGGCAATAACATTTTGAGTTTCCTGTAAAAGACTTTGATCAGAGCCAATAAATAGAACTGGTAGAACTTCCTTAAACAGTTTCGCTGAAACTGAAAAGTGTCCCATATAATTAATTTCACTTTACAGTTTTGAACAAAAAACCCTTTGGAGTTTTTGTGAATGCCAATGACTTGTATGCCAGAGCAAGAATGAAGTAGAATTAAGTCCTACCTGAAAGAAAGTGTTGATACCATAGCAACCTTGACAGCACAACAGAAGTTGGCAGTTTATCATGTAGGTCACTGAAAATTTAAATTATGATAATTCCTGCTACAAAGAAGAAACCATTCCATATATCACGGGCAGGAAGTTAGTCATGTACTGTAGTTAAATGTGGTGAAAATGAAAGACTGATAGAAGCACAGGTTAGAAGCACAATACTCAAGAGATGCTTGTCTTATGCAGCTATCGAAATTACCAAACATATGTAAACCAGGATAACTATGGATCATTAAAGGTCTGAAATGAATCTTTGGCCCAATAAACAGATAACACAAAAACACATGCCAGAAATACCAACAAAAAGGCGACAATTGACCATTTAGACTCCCTAGATAAATAACAAAAATGTAAGTAAAAATGATCTACGGCGTCCGATTCTTTAAGACGATCCTGATAAAAGGAAAGACATCAACACAAAGGAAGTCGTCCCTTTTGTTGTCATGGTTCAAATACAGATCGACTAACCATTGACCGGAACTGACAAATATTTCCTAACAAAGAACGCCGAACTTTCCAACGCAAGTGACCAAAGAACCGTCATCAACTTGTAAAATTCAAAGAAAAGGAAAATTGAGAGGTTTGGCTAAAAATATAGCAATGTGTTGTAACAACTGCAACTCAACTCTGTCGGCGTCATCAAACACAAAGCGAAATTTGAAATCAACAGGTGGGGAAGCGAAGTGGGTTCGATCGTCGAGATCTTTACAAAAGCTCAAACTCCTACAAAGAACAAGTTCACTTTGACGATATATCAAAACCACAAATATTCGCCTTTTCACAGTGAACGAAAACAGTCTTGCAGCCGCTATGGGAGGCCGAACATTTGCTTCAATTTACTTCTTTACAGGCGACAGCGCGATATTTGTAGCTAAGCTTTGAATATATTTTAGGCTAAAGCGAACTTCAGCATCTCAATGTTGATTAATTTTCACATTAGTCAACACAACATTACTATTCTGGATCTTTTTCAAACGATGAATTCCAACGACAGAAAGTCGAAGTAGAAAAAGCCCCTCCTCGAGTCAAACCCGTGTCTGAAATTAATGTCGAATTATTGTTTTAGATTTCGTTCTGTCACGCTACAAAGGTAAATACATATGTACATTGACAAAGGATACATCTCTTGGAAGAAATCTATGTGACCAGGGTGAACTATGTCCAAAGCGGAGAGTACCTACATGATGAAATAATAATCAGCTGATTATCAGTCGACAGATGAAATTTCCTTGTTAACAACTCACGCCAAAAGCGGCCGGTGCATGTTTGAATAATGACGTACTCCGTTCTAATATTAACTCAGCATTTCTATGTAATACCGGCATTTTAAACCAGAACTTTACAAAAGCGAAGACCTACGTTGTTATGTGAGAAGAAACACAACATCTTAAGTTCCCGGTAGGCTCTTTTCGAGGAAGTAAGACTCTGAAAAACGTTCGGCATCTTCTTCAAAGCGACCCTCTTTCCATTTCTCGGATCCGTCACAGACCTGTGAGGACGAGGAACAATTGTTAAAAGAACGCATTAAAATCCTACATACCTGAAACGATTATCTTCCAAAATACTCACCACACTACGCCGAACGCTCCATAACCAATCGGTTTGTCTGGTTGTGTTTCTTGTTGGGCGAGCGGAGCGTAATGTGAATTGTGGCAGCTCGTCGACGGGTGTTGGGAATGCGTCGAGGGAAACGCCATCAATGACCGGCTCTTGCACACAGCCATCAAAGACGCGATGCCTCAGCCCCCCAAGTCATTCAAGAGCCATGTTGTTGACGCTCTAAGAGCATTGCATATGCAGCAGCTTGCTGAAAGGGAGAAAGAAAATCACTTATTAGAAGTAGCGATTTTCTCTTACATCCCCTCGTCGCGATCGATTAACGCTGCTCTTGGTGAGTCGGGCTGTATGCACTGAGTGAGAGACTGCTGGACTTTCGAACGCACATGTGGCGGTGTATTAAAGCTATGTTCTGCGCACGCGTCACGCAACATCCTTTGACGCAAAGCACTATGGGGGTAAAGGCTCTGACAACAAACGATCACGAAAATTACCACATCACGCAAACTATAACTATGTCATAGCTATTTCCCCCACGCAAATTCAAATACCAGCCGTTAAGATATCTTAACACACCCTGAAAATATAAAGTGTTCATTGATCAATAAATCTATACAATGTTTGCTTTGGTTAACCATAATTTCAGCGTCAGGGTAGGTTGCATGTTAGCATTCGCTGTGTTGTTCGTGATGCACGCGAGGACGTGTTTTGGAGCGTTGACGGACCGGTAATGATATTTGAGATGTCTAGTAAATCTGAGGCGTTTTAGATGGGTTTGGGCACTCAAGAACAAACTAACACGCACGCGATCATCAGAGGTTATTAGCATCATAAACGTGACAAACCAAAACTTCATTTTAAACTGGTTGATAATAAATGTGACATGAGAATATTGGCCTTTCTGGGCCAAACATTGACTTCCCAAAGATTGACTGAATGTAACTTTAATGCTAGATATAAATAAAGTTATCGTGAGTCAAAAGAGGAACAAAACACAAGTTGGTGGAAACTATTGTGAGTTTTCTCTTACATAACTTAGTTCGGGAACGAGAAGAAACTAGTTTAGAATTATGTAATGAAACAGTTGAAACACGTTTCCAGATAAGAAGGCTTTCGTCAAAACCTGTCAGACTTCTTATCCGTCAGTATAAATCTTATGCTTAAAATGGGAATTCTTTTAAAAAAAAATTGGATCTGCACTGAATAAGAGTTCACAAGTTAGCGTCACTAAATCATTAGTTCAGAGTGTGACTTGCACTTTTTGTTGCTGTTTTAAGCTTAAAGTTATTTTTATAAATGTAAGCAATTTAAGCATAATAAAATAACAAGTCAGATGAGCTAAATGTAACTAAATTCGCGTAAAAATCTTGCTATAAAAGTCCTCAAAGGAATATAGTCCTACCTTATTTATCTTAAGCTTTGTCCCAGTTTTTCAGATAGTTGTTCTTCTTTGCGGCGTATTAATATACAGAGGTGATGTCAGAGGGAGTTTACTGTACTGTACGTACTGACTTTGCTCGCGTCCCAATGGAGTCTCGATTTAACTGATACCTCGACGTACGGTTCATGTGGCTTATTTATAATGACGTAACGATTTTTTGTTCAAAAGAGCTAGCTGTTCTTAGCTGACTTCCGTGGCACGAAAGAGGTCAGCCGTCAAACGGAAAGAGGTGTATACCATGACCGCAGGGCAGCAAGGCAAGAGAACATGAAAGGAACTAACTTACTGGATATATCCAAGGGAAAGAGTAAAGATGTGTCCATGTCAAAAGAACAGCATTCGTTATCAAATAGACAACGTATAGCTGGCGTATAGCATGTCTATAAAAAATCCCGCTAGACTAATCTTTCGTTTAGTTTAAATTGTTTAACAATTGCATGATATCGTATTTAAACAGTCTGCGCGATATAAAAAAAAGACGTCACGATCCACACGTGTTTACTGAAAACATGTAACATGCCGTGAGGTCACACACAACAGACCAAAGAAGAAGGGAATTCAAAAATTTAATTAGAATACAAGGTTTAATTGATTGAAAATAGGGCGCTGCAAAGCCCCAAAGAAATCTGAAAACGAATTAAAGGTAAAGTTAAGAAACAACTTTCTGTGTCGATCTAAAAATGGCTTAAATCTTATTCTCCGTTTTAAACACAGTTGTCTGACAATTTATAGGTGACGTAGTAGGATAAACCTCAGAGCAGCTATTGAAGATTAAGAATCTATGCTGTGGTTGATCAAAAGGGGTTGTATAAAACAAAATCTTTTGCACTATAAACAGATCCGGCGCACGTCCTTTGGAGCCAAACTGGCTGGTAGCGGTAGGAACACACTTTCCGTGTCGGTATCAACTACATCGTATTGGGCAAGAAAGTTCTGCGTGATTAAAAATAACAAACTGATTAAGCCAAGAAACTATACTGACCTTCTCGACATAACTCTTAGAAAATGGTGACTTTTATAGAGGCACAACTCTGCGGGCATGCCGCCGGTACTACAAAGCTACTTTAAAGCTCTTGAAAGTGTGAGGAATAAAAGAGAACTCACCTCACGCGTGAAGGCTAGTATTTTGAAGGAAAAAGTCTCTTAAAAAGTATTAGCCAAGGAGTCTTCAATGTTCAAGTGACGTGAGGGTTTTGTGTCGTTTGTTTGTTTTTTTTTTCCCCCGAAATAGGCCTATTGTCCACAATAGCCGAGACAGGATGACGTCGATTAGAACTGATCAAAATAGTACTTAGTTGATCGAGAGTCCTCATACTATTTGCGTCTAAATGTATCCACTCTAGAGATTTACTAGATCTTCACGCGAATGTGAAAGAATTTTGGGCACCAAGTAGTTTATCAATCTTTATTAACTTCGAAAAGATGACTCAATGAGTCAGTCAATCGCGCAGTTTCCCCCCCCCCCCCAAAAAAAAAACTTTGCTTTAAGATTAGTTACAGTTACAGACAAATCTTGTCATCAAACCTTAACACCTTCTTAGAACCTCGAACTTTCGGGCGATCGTGTCACTTATCTCGTCATTTTATTTATCTGATGTTATCAACAAAGAAACAACAAACCTTCCGTGAAACGGAATTGTAAGTGACTAGCGTAACAAGGGTTCAGTACTATAAGTGCTTTGGATAAATGACTAACAGGCTCGTTCACATTATGCTTCAAAATGCAACTTTATTCTAACAATTACACTTTCGATTCCGTCCGAAATACTCTTCATTTGAGTTCCCCAGCTCTACTCTGCGATTTTCGCGTGGATGAAAAAAAATTCTGGGGAGTTTAGTTTTCGTCAAGGCTGACACGAGGATGGTCACGTGATTCGGTGATTTCATCAAAATTGTGCTTTCTTCTTATAGGCCGGATTTGACGTTTAAGGAGCACGCATTCCCTTCACTGAGTTTAAATAAAAGGCGGGAGAATAAGAGAAAGAAAAAAAGAACAAGTTAGCCAAGTATTCGAACACTCAACCAACACTCAAGGTCTTAAAATAATTGAGAAGAATATGCTTCCTTTCTATAACATCAAGAAATGGTTAGATATTCTAGTCTTCTCGGATAGGGACGAATAAATGGAGGTCCCGTCTCCTGCAGGAGGGGTAGGAGACGTTAATTTCCCACACATGAGATTACTGTGTGATGGATGTCCTTCCCCGGGGTGGGAGGGGTGGGTTGGGTTTAGGTGGATGAACCTAGTAGGGGAGTACGTGTCCTATGGTTCTTCCACCTGTACAATGTACAAATTCTTTTCAAACAATCTTTAGAAACGAAGTTAAATTCACCCTTGAACTCCCTACAGTGCGCATGTTCACCATGATTCTGCATTTAAGCTCTCGGCAATAGTGCCAGTGGTGAACACGTGACCCTTTCCCTGTGTGGAAAGAGAAAGTTGTGTGTGTTATCGATTTTATTCTGAGTAGCGGGAACGGCGCTCAAGTTGGTGCTTGTGTCGGATTCATACCAAATCAATTAATTTAATCGCCCCTTCTCGCTAACTAGAGAAACAAAACAGGGCTTTCAGAGGGAATTCCGGAAAAATTTGAGACAGTGATCCATTCAAAGCTCATACTTATTTTCCACCGTTGGCTTGAGTACCCCATTTGTTCCACCTAGCGCATGATCTCCAACTGAATCACAGCATATGTGGATCAATATCAGCAAGTGACCAACTGCACACCTACCCTTCCCTAACCCAGCATTAACCCTAATTAGTATATACTAAAACAGCGGATAGCGTTGAAGGCGCGCTCTGATTGGCTAGTCAAACTCCGAATATCCTTTGCCATTTACCTCCGAGCAACTCGGGAAAAAATGGCGTCCCGGTTTGCATCCGTGACAAACGAAGAAATCACTCAAATTAACGACGGTGGTTTATATTATCTCACTGTTTTAGTATATGCTAATACAGCTATTCACCTCAGATCAGTGTCGGTTGTTAGCGGTGGATATTTACCTTGCCGCTTCGCGGCTTGGTAAATTATCCACCACTGACCACCTCCACTTCGGTGAATAGTTGTCAACTATTTATCAGTTGACTGTTGTTGGGTCAGGGTTGGGTGCGCAGTTGCTAAGATTCTAACATTGCTCTGCAGATGTCTGAACACTGAAGGAACGCCTCTAACGGACGAAGTAGTATAGAATATTTCAAATGCTAGAAAATACAACAGGAAACAAGTTTATTTGCATAATCCAACGCTATCAGTCTTAGGAGTCGCTGTATATAGCATGTACTTCACGCCAGTCTTTTTTTTTTTCCCAGCCTCCTTTTACTTCCGCATCTTCAAACAGTCTGGATCAAAAGTGCGCGGACACAACCAAAACTCCATTCCATAAGATATATCCCATCAGGAGAGGACTTGTTAACATTATGGTGACGATACAAAGGAAAAACTAAAGTTAGGTAAGAACCTGTATAACTCAATTTGGGTATTTCAGTTAAATGGTTTTTTGTCCTCATAACTGATCTTAACCTCACACCACAATCTTTACAAAATTTCACCGTCAAATTGAACTGTCTTGTCGCGAAACAAATGATATTTACTGAAATAGTGCAACTCCAGGTTTAGAATACTATACAATGTGAACCATCACTTTCGGTAAAAGTACAGGACTGATTAATTATAGATGACTTCGCGACAGTCACACCAACTACAATAAATTACATGGTAGCCGCTGTGATGCAGCGAGGCGGTCCTATGTGATTTGAACCATTTCCTATACAAACAATTTCTTGTTCCAATAAATATACTTAGCTACTTGCCTCGTCTTATCAGCTTTCTCATTTAAGGACGTTTGCGCTCACTCTCATCACGCCCAGATTATTTTTTAACCTTGGACTGTGGTTGACTGTGATGTTTATCGAAGCATTAATCAGGAATGGAAATTATGCTTCTGTACCTTCTGACAAAATTTCAATTCTATCTACGATGTGTGTTAACTTTGGGTTGAGGGACCCATTCCATAAATTTTTGCCAATGTCACAGATTATTCTCAAAGAAGGCCACTTACGTTATATGTACAACTGTCTCGTGTCTCAATTAAAACCCAAGAGAATGGTAAACACGAAACAGTTATAAACTTTCCGTGTGCGGAATGTTTTCGATTCTCACTACGAAGGAAAACAAATACAGAAGGAAATGATTAAACGGGAAAAAATGGGTCACCCTACATCCAAAGAAAATACTCTCATAAAAAGTTAGCACAAAACTTCCTTAAACATGTAACAAAACATGAGCTTCTCTCTTCAGGTAAAGCGAAGCACAGTTCATTTCTATATACAGTGTACATTAATTAACCTTAGGAGTTGAACAAATAGCGTTTGTGGGAATGAAGCTCACTTACACGAAAAAGAATGAAACGTGTGAAATTAGCAACGAACGGCTTTGCAAATAAATAACTTTTCTTAATTTAGTAGAGAGGAACATGGAATCCCACGAATACAAATCAATAGTATCTAAGATATGAATACAGTCAGCAAGAGAAAGATATTAACGACAAACATACGAAGCGCGACAGCATCAGTAAACCCACGCTCATTAGTACAATAATGAAAGTATTAAATATCAAATTACTATAAAAAGCTTCAGTTAATTCATTGCTGCGGTCTGCTGTCTCTCTAGTTCTTCTACTGACATAAATTTCCTTGAAAAGTCAGCAGCGGTATCCTTGTGCACTGGGGCGGCCTGTTGGAGAACATCTTCACTGAACCACTTCGACAAAATGTTCCCTGAACCAGACCCACCAGGAGAATGGGGTTGAGAAGGATGGTTCATAACAGGACTTGAAACTACAGAAAAAAAAAAACCAGTCAGCAATCGTATCACCCTTGATTAAAACGTTTTAATCCACGTTCATGTTATCGGAACAAGAGAGCGTAACGGACGATTCATGCGGGAAAAAATTCAACTTCTATCAAAGGAAAAAAAAAATACATATTTATGCTCAGTCCCGTTATTGTTCACCATCGCTTCTTATTTCCTTTTGTCGCCAAACTGGATGAGAAAATTGTGTGAACGACCCTTGGCAATGAAACTAAATGAAAATTATTGTATGGATCTATGGTTAGGGAATGTTTGTTTTGTGCTACAATTTTGAAGGTGATCGACTTTTGACTAAGGTCGTGTAAATATCCTAGATGTTAATTTGTTGTGGATATGAAATAGTGCAGCGCTTTAGACAGCCAATTTTTTTTTCAAATTGCCGGCGCGCCTCGAGAGAGTTATCTGTCAATTTGCAACCATGTTTAGTCTTTTTAGAGCTGATAACTCTGAAAGGAATAGTGGTTCATATTTCAAACACTAAGGTATTTGCCTCTCGAGGCCCATTTATCAAACCATCAGCGACACTGAGTTTCCTGCGACTAATAGACAACATCACATAACCACCAAAACCAATGTAAAAAAGATCAAACACCTACCTGGTCGAGCCTGGACCTGCTGTAGACCAACCTGGTGGGGAATGTGATGAGAACGAGCTCCTATCATCGTTGCAGGGTTAACAGGTGGATATGCAGGTGATGGACGCCCTCCATACATCATGGCGGCAGCAGCTGGGTTGTGTCCTGGCATTAAGGGATACCTGCCTGCTGAGTGCGGAATAGGTAACCTCATAGACATAGGGTTTAGTCCAGGAGAGGGGATGCCTCCCATGGGATTTCCACTTGAAGACATCATCCTTAGATAAGCTGCTTGCATATGTGGTGGGATCATTCCAGGATGCATTGCAGAACGGGGGGGCATCGCCATGCCTGGCATAGGCGAGTTAAAGGGGGTACGACCAGGATGACCATGCATGGCTGGAACACTAGACGGAGACATGCGTCCGTTTCGTACATGCGGGCCAGGCCGTGGACCATGCAGTCCTGGAAACGATCTCGTCATAAAATGAGCCGCAGAAGGTCGCGTACCACTTCCGTGGATTCCTTGAGGATGATTTGGCGGTAGGTTCTCATATGGAGTCGACATCTCAGTACTGTTTATTTTTTGCATAGGTAGACCATGATGACTTTTTGCCAAACTCTCATTTCTTTTCGCTTGAAACACGTCTTCAGGAACGGCCACCTTCTCTGGTATACTATGAGGTTGCTGTTCGAACGAGTGGGTTAGGGGCCTACCTTCATTGGCCGTAACAACACGCGTGATACCACTGCGAATGCCTTTTCCCTGACTCTCCAGGGTAGTGGCATGGCCTAATAATCCTTCCCCCGGCTTGCCGTGGACTCTTGGCATCAAACTTTTAGACACCAGCTGCTGAGGTGACAGCAAAGGTGTCTTATCTGCCAATGGATGACGCTGGGGAGTGCCTGGTTCCGAGTGCGAAAGGGGCTTTACGGGTCTCAGAGGTGATCCTCCGCTCTGATTAAAAGAACGCAGTGGAGATGCAGGTTCAGAGTGAATACCGCTACTCTTAAAGGTGGGAAACGGTATTTGTGGAGATCCAGGTAAAGGTCTAAAGGCCGTTGGCTTCTGCAAAATCGGTGAACCACTTTGCGGTATCTGTGAATCATTTGACATCATGGACCTCGGAGACAACAAATGGTCGAGTTTCGGCGCAGTTTTGTTTACATGAGCGTCGTTTTCAGTCACATACTGTTGCAATAGCGTCGTCTTAATTAAATCATCTGCATTGCCTGACTGTGACCTTGCTTTCGCCTGGGAGGGATGTTGGTCAGCGGTGTGGTCTCTGTTATTAGCAATGGCTTCTTCGACTGCTACTGAAGTTCTTACTTTAGGTTGTTCGTCGCACTTTGGCATCTTCTGGTCGAATTGTTCCTGGCGTATCTTCCTCAACACAGATGTCGGCATAAAAGATCGATCAGGTATGAAAGGGGAACCCGTCTGACCTTCTGAAGTTGGTTTTGAATGCGATAAAGTCTGATTACGTGGTTCCGGGGCGCCGCCTGGTGTGGTGTTCCCCCCTTGTGGCTTCCTTGAAGGTGGCTTTTGGTTCCCTTTCAGCTGCATGCCTGGGTGATGTCCTCCGAGGTACAGCGACATGACATGTGGGGGTAGGTTATACAAGTTAACGCCACCAAACCCAAGTGGAGGACTCTCTCTCTGCTGTGCAAGCATAGCACGAGGGGACGGTGTGTGCCGCAACAAAGGAGAAGCAAACACATCTTGTGAGGGGCTCACTGGAAAGGGAGAAACCACTTAGTGAATTACAACATCGACAAACAAAATCCTAAGTGGTCAAAATTAAGCCTTGCATGCGTGCCTAGGAAGATTGTTTTGGGAGAGAAAGGGGCAAAGTTTCATTTCCACAAAACACACACATTCAAAACGGCAAAGCTTTATTTCGACAAAAAACACACAGACAAACAGGCTCAAGACGCTGGTCATTTATCAACCTCATTTTTCACAACAGCATATAAGAATTTCCATTCTTATCGTACTCTTAGTCCCTTGGTATTAAAGATACTTATCTCTAAGACAAACGAGGTGGGAACTCACATACCTATTGCACCGTACTTGTGGAACATCTCTAGAGGTGAGGGAGATCTGTTCATCTGAGGTACCACCTGGGCTGGTGATGGAGACCTGTGATCAGACAATGGCCCCTGCATAGTCATCCGTTGTAGCAGCTCAGCAGGTGAGGGTGAACGTCTTAGATCATGGTAAGGAGAAGGTGTATTTCTTGAAGTTTTACGTTTAGGAGATGGTGGTCTTGGTAGTAAACGGGATGGTAATCCCGGAATCTTTGTGTAAAACATATAATAATAAGTAATGAATTATTTCGCCAGCACAACATGTAAACTACGGACTGTATCTGTTCTACAGTTCAGTAAGGTGATTTCTCGTTCCTTTTCCCCGAGTCACTGACAATTGTCCTATCCCCAAAGAATACTCGTACCCTACAAAACTAACGTACTTTAACTCTGTTAGGCAGCCACCAAGATACGAACATGTAATACTTTGAAAAGTTATGGAAAGAAGACATTTAAAAAGTGTTTGTTACCGTCTTAAGGCTGAGAATTACAACTATGGCAACTTTCTAGTTACCCCCGCGTTGCCGCGCAGTACGAATTCACCTTGGAAAGATAATAATGCAAAACATCTTACCACAGGTTGAGGCTTCTCTGGCAATGTCCCTGAAGACTTCATCTTTTCAACAAGCATATCAAATGCCAACATTTCCTCCTTTGAGCTGGTTGTGTCACCACTTTTAAGATTTTCTTTGTTTTGTTCCAAGTCACTAGTTTCTTTCTTTGCAAAGTCCGCGGCATTTTTTGTGACCTCAGCCTCAATGTCCTCCAACCTGACTGATCCCCTAACCTTGCTTTCCTTTCCGAAAGACATAACCTCATCCAGAAGAGGCTGCATGTTCATGCGGGAACTATGTAGCATGTGTGCCAGGCCACGAGAGTCAACACCATCAACAACTGAAGGTGCGATTGGGGAGAATAAGTAGTTTGGTCCTGGTGACGGCGTCCGAGGTGTGTTTGCACCACCACTTGCAATACCTATTAAAAAAATTTCAATCATTCGATTACGCAACAGACCTTTCCCCAAGATAATGAACAGCTATAAAAAAATAATTCTCAGGGCGAAAAAAAAAAAGCAAACGTTCAAATGACAGGTATCAAAAATTATAGGCGAGTGTAACACCTATTAAAAGAGATGACTGTTTGAAGTTATCAAAATAAAATTACGTTCAAAGAACACCAGGCAAATCTTCTAGTAGAAAACTGTGAGAAAAACCATTCGAAAATTTAGACGCCCAGCAGTTCAAAAATTTGCGTACACAAACTGGGGTCAAATTACCTGCGCGATAGTTCGGTAGCCAAACTGGCAGAATGGTTTACACAACCCTCACTCACTTTACAATTTTAAATAAGCTATTCTTTAAAATGGTGGAAGAAACAATTTAACGTAAAGAATACTTAGCTGGTTGCAGTACGCCTACCTGGGCTGCCACTTCTACTGCTACTGTAGTTACTCCCTGGTTGACCGAAAAACTGACAAAATCGACTGCTGGCTTGGTCCACCTAATAAAAACATGATGCTCAAAGAATGATATCGTTTTTTTCCTCTTAGTGAATACCATACATAGTAAGCACTTCATTCACTTCACTGCTAGGAAAGCAAATGCCACCCTCCCATAAACAGCACATCAGAAACCCAAAGAATTCAAATAAAGTTTACATTAAACAAACAAATAGGAAAAATCACCGATTCTCTGTAATTCCCTCTCAATACTCGACATACTTCTTGAACTGTATCTAACCGTTTGTCATCAGGGAAAAGTTAAGGATATTTTCACTGATACAGGAAAAAAGTTTTAACAATACATTTATGCTTTTTTTTTAAGCATACAGGCAATGAGGATAGACAAACAAGACAGTTGGGATTAACTTATGCCCTTTGGAAGGATTACATGTACAAATGGCTAAGGTCACACAAACTTACCCCTCCTGAAAAAGGTAGCAGGGATTCACTCACGAAAAAGTCATTTATGTCAAAAGGCTTGGCATCTTGTTTATGACTGTCATCAGCAGTGCCATTCACATTTTCCTTAGCATCTTTAGTTTTTTTGGTCTTTATTTCATCTGCCCTTTCTTGTGATGGACCACTGCCTGTCGTAGCCGAAGAACTCTTCACTTCACCATTCACAAGGGCTTTCTTCCCAACTAAAATAAGTTCACACTTATTACTGCCTTGCAATAGTCTACATCAATATTCTACAACAAACTAAGGAGTTTTTGGGAACTATACTGCTTTCAAAACAAATGCAAGCTCTAAAGTTTGAGGCCCTGTGGTTACAAATCCTGATGTCATTAATGAATATCCTTATGGGCACCTAAACAAAAATGGAAAAAATGAATCAAAATCCACAAAGCACCACCCTAGAATGTGACCTTTCTAACCTTTTGCAGTATTATGTTTAAACAGTCATAGCATAAACAAATTAAATAGCTAGAGGGTGTTATCCTAACAAATAATTATCAAAATATCTAAACTTCAAGGAATGTTCAGCCATAAAAAGTGATAATTCATGTGGGATACCACAAGCTAGGCTTAGGGTGTTTCACACTTGCACCTATCTTACAATTAATCATTGACATATAATTATAATATTGGTTATGGAATGACACCACCATCCTAATAGTTCATGAAAGTCACACTGTACCTGACAAAATTGCTTTGAGCTCATCAGATGCAGATTTACGCCTCTCTTGATCTAGTGAGGTAGGGGTGAAAATGCAATGTCAGTTTGTACTCCAGTGAATTACCCATAGTCAATATATTTAATTTAAGGGTGTTGTAACTAATCTTGCAATGTGATGCAAGTACAAGTATTGATAAGTAACAATTGTCCACATCACCTTTTTTTTCAAACTCATCGTCATCAAATCCTTTCAGCTCCATAGTTTCAAACTGGCTTGATGGACCAAATGTAAACCATTCTGGCTCTTCATTTTTACTTTCCTTTACATGCTTTTTCCTGACTGTGGGGGGAATAATAAATTTACTACATAAGATTTCTATGTACAAACTATCAAAGTATACATGTACTCCCTTCGTGTTTCTTGGTCACTCTTGCTGAGTGTCAGACAGAATTTGATAAAAAATTGTACTCAACTTCAGAGCTGCAAGCCCAACTATTTGCAATCATAGTAAAGTGGGTAAGTTTCAGAAGGAACTGTGCTGCTGCATTAATGCAGGTGTATAACAAGATAGTTTAGTTTTATCAACTGAGTTGAAAATGTAAATTGGCCACCACAAAAAGAGTTTCTAAAGGTGACCTTTTGAGCATTGGCCCTTTGTCAGAGCAAAACATTTCTAAGGTGCAATTTGGTGACAAAATCATAAACTGCAAAATGACTATCCCACTTTAACCCTTTTAACTAAGTTATAAATACATTAAAGCTTTCTGTATGACTGGCTGCTGGCACAGGTTGCCCAACTGGCAACTTGTATAGTAAATATACTGTATACATACCCTGAATATTTCTCCCTCGACTATGTTCTTCTCTATTCCTGTTTTGATCTTGATCCCTCTCCCTGAATCCTTTGTCTTTCTCCTTGCCATAACCTCGGTCAGCTCTATCTTCCCTTTCCCTAAACCCTGAATATTTTCCTGACAGTTCTTCTGGATCCTGAGAGTTTTTAAAACAACATTAAAGGCATTCATAATATAAAGGCTTTATATGGTCTAACAGCTTGCAGGTTTGCTCAACTGGGAGAATGTTAGACTGCTGTTCAGGAGGGCTTGGACCACAGATGAGACCATCGCACAGTGTTCTAAATAACAAGTGAAATGAGCTGTCTTGGGAATAACTTCTGTTATAGAGTAGAAATTCTACCCTACTTGGATCAGGAATGTACTCTATAGGCTTTGTCTCCTGCATTTTCAGTGTTACACTGTTAGCTGAAAAAGGTGCAGTGTCTTCGGTGTTGTGGTCTAGCCTTTTATATTACATCATATACGAGGTGGGAAATGCTTGCTAAGTGCACAAAGAGCTAAACACAAAAGATCTTACGAGATAATAATAATAATAATAATAATAATAATTTAATATTTATATTGCGCAAATTAACATATGGATATGATCAAATGCGCATCACAACACTTTTCGGGGGACTTTGGCCGGACTGCATCAGCAGTTTACAAACAATCAAAGGAAACGTATTTGAAGATGCCCCTCCCCACAATTCCCAGTAAACAGGCCAGACCACATCACAGTAATCTTGTGAGTGGGTTCTTTAACATCCCCTGCCTAACCAAATCAACTAATTAATAGATGCAGGAGACGGGACCTACAGTTTATTCGTCCTTATCCGAGAAGACTACAATGTCTATCCATTTCTTGATATTATAGAAAGGTAGTGCATTCTTCTGAGTTATTTTAAGACCTTGAGTGTTGGTCCGGCCGGGGCTCGAACCATCAACCTCGACCTCCCGCACAATAATCCAGCCAATTGAGCTAACTGGGAGGTGATGAACATTTTTGGCAAGAAACTGAGGCAAGCTCATTGTGTAACCTACATACTTCTTAGTGCAGTGAAGCTTCCAAATTCAATGTTCAATGGCAGACAAGTTTTTGTCTGTAAATTGCTAAATCTCTCTAAGGCTGAATGCTATAAAAACAGCTTTGAGTAAGAACAAGAATTACCAGCAACAGTTCAAAAGTTTTACCTTATTCCTTTCTTGTAGGGGTGTACGTTCTTTATAGTCCAGGGCCCTTCCTCTGCCCACCCTTCCAGTGAGTCTACCCCTTCCCTCCCTTTCACGATCACTTGTCCTGCTCAAACCTGTCTTCACCCTCTCCTGTTGGTTATTCCTTTCAGGTGTACTCTGAGGAATCTGACAGCCTTGTACAAAGCTTTGACGCTGAGGGCTCAACACTATTCCATCCTCAATACTGAGATGGAAAAAAAGAAAATGGAAAGCTTCTTAAAAACAAATCAAAAGATTAATCTTGACACTGTTCCTAGCAAAAACAAAGAGAGTTGTGCCTCTTGGTCAAAAAGCATTATCGAAAAGGGTGGAAACAACAATAGTTATGTCGCGTTATTCATTTGACAGGTTGCAGCGTACAGTGTATGATCTTAGCTTGGAGAATTTGCTGTTGGATCAACTAATAATCCCCTAATTTTATATTCTTCTATATTCTTCTATATTCTTATCACCTATCTGCTTGATATTGTACTGGTATTGTGAGGAGAAATTATGTTTTGATCACCTTAAACTCCCAGAGGTGATAAGCTTGTAACTTCTCCCTACAATTTCCATACATGATCCAACAAACAGGTAAAGAAAATACTCAATCTACCAGGTTGAGGTTGGTACCTTGATCTAACACCACATTCTTAGGACTAATTTACAAGTAAATTTGTGGCAGTTTGAGGAGAGAATTAACAATCAGATCTCCGGAGTTAAAGGCTAACTGAGGATGAAAGGGGCTTCCTACTTTGGAGTTAGGTTCTGATTGAAAAGATTTAGTAGCTAAAGTGTACCATGATTTTACTTACAGGAGCTGTTTCTTGAGTTCCTCCCCTGGCGAGGCACATCTTTTTCCACTTGAGCTAGATTGGTGCCACATCTCAGGATCCCACACTCCATGCCTTTTGTTGATAAAAAATCAAAGAATAGTGTAATCAACATAAATACTTGAAGACACTGCAGCCAAACAGGGCTTCTACTGTGATTGTTTAAGGATACAGTAGACTTTTGTGGGTGTCCTTTGCAAAAAAATTTTAACACGCTACTCTAAGTGTAAACACCATAAACTATATATCAACGGAAAGGTAATGAAATACCCTATTCAGTGAAAATTATTTCATTTTAGCTTGACCTAATCATAATCCAAATGTTTCTTTGAGCAAATTAATCATATATCAAATCAACCACACAAATAAAACTTATGCACAATTTCAATCCTAATTGATGCTTTGCAATTAGATTATCTCATTGTTTGCTTTGCGATTTATCTGTCAAGTTTGCTAATCAAAAATTTTCCAATGCACATTAAACCAGAGGCCATTGCAGGAGAACCATTATGAAAAACTGAATTTCTACCATAACTCTCAGCAAAAACATATTTTACTGGTAACTATCTAACAGTTACCCATGACAAACTTTGATTCAATTCTACTGAATGGGGGCAATTTTGATTTCAACTTTTTCTTGTTTTGTTTTGTTTTTTTTTTTTTCAACCTAAAAGCAGCTTAAGCATGCCAAAGCAAAACTTAATGGTTTTGCTGATCAAGTGAGAGCAGCAAAGATTGGCTAGACCATGAGCCTTTATCCATTTCAGTGAGATTATTTTGCCATTCCGTGTCAAATTTCTTTACTTTCTGTGCTGACAGCCAGGCCTCTTTCACTTTTGCCAATGGACTCTTCCCCTTTTTCTTTCTCCATTCACATTCTAGGTTTAAACACAGAGGGATAGCAAAGATCTCTATGTGCAACTAAAATCATGAGATGCTTACACAATCAAAACTGAAGGACCAGAATATCATACTGTAAGAAACCCTTTGGGAGCCATTTATGTTGACATGTTATAATTGGCTTTTCACAATATAGAATTCAGTTTGAAAATGCATTTTTCTAAAAAACTTACATGCATTTCAATATTTTACCAAACTTTTTCTTGGAAATCATAGTTAAAACAATAATGTTTAGTTTGACTTGAACAAAAAAGGTTTAAAAAAAATTGGCCCTCAAAAGGTCTACTGTATCCTTAACCAACAAACTCTGAATAACTGAGGAGACAAATCACTGAACATCTATCTCATAAAATAAACATACAAGATATTTCTATGCTAAGCACACAATTTCTCTTTTTCTTTTCTTGATGACTTATTATTCATGGTGAAAAAAACTTTATAGAGCCAAATTTCAATCTAATCTTATGAAGCAAGCAGGATTTCAGTTGTATCCGGGCCTAAATTGACAGTATCTATGCCCCAAAATGTATCAAGAATTTGAAAAGATCGTCTTTTTTTCACTTTGTCTTCATTGAAGTAGTGCATGTCTTGGAGGCAGCAGAGTGGCTGAGTGGTTAGGGTGCTGGACTTGTAATCCAGTGCCCAAGGTTCAAATCCTCCACACTGCCACTCACTGGATTTGTTCTCAATTGCCCTCAGTTCAACTCCTCAGCTGTGCTCTGTAAATATCCCACTGGTCCGCCTTTTACCAGTGGGGATTTTTAAGCACTTAGTTTACATTGTGGCTGAAAAGCCCCCCAGGGGTAGCTTCAATTTACATGTCTATCTTTATCTCTTTATCTCAGCAAGAATTCACTATCAACCAGCTGCCAAAAAGGACAGTCAAGTACAACACTTATATTAATTCAAATATTGTTGTTGTTCACCAAGCTAAAATTGAGCAAGTATATTTTGGAAAAACTACATGTGCATAAACACAAATTGTTAATTTAAAGATTATTAGTATAGATAATAACATGATTTCTTGTGCAATTTGGTGTTAATAAGCACAAGTAAATTGTTTTAACACAACAAAATTGCACGAGCCTGTAGGATGAGTGCATTTTTTAGCCTCTGAAAAATTTACAAGTGCTTATTTACACCAAATTGGGCGAAAAATCATGTTGTTACATGTTAATAAATCACACAAAGAAAACAACAGTAAGTTGAGACAGATAAAATTTTGACAGCGTGCACACACTATTCATTGCACTCCTGTTACATGAAAAATGTATTCATTTTCAGCCAATCTGAAACAAGTAATTTTTCATGTAAATCATTACCCTCCATACACACACATACTTTACATTACTGTATTTACCCGCATATACGCTGCACCTGCATATAGGCTGCACTATGAACTACTTTTTGACCTGATCTCAGGGGAAAAAAGTTTTTCCAGTAACAAAGCACAATCAAGCCAAAAAGTTGAGAAAACTCTTTCTTTTTTTAATTTCTCATTCGATAAAAAAACAACATCTCTATGAAAGAAAACTGTCTTCTTGAGTGGGGACGTTCGCAAAAAATATTTACATGCTTCCATCTTCGTATGTTCTTCTCATCTACTCTGTAGTGGCATGCAGTTTCTGGGTTTCCCTTCTCTAAAGCGCAAGTAATAACAACGAGTTTAAAATGTGATGAATATGATACCCTCGTTGATCCTTTCGGCGTCGTGATTTCTTAGAAAATGAGTGATTTGCCTGTTTTCATTCTTTGACAGCATGCAACATGTGGGTTACCATGGTTACATACTGGGCTAGTTGTATTGAAAAAAAAAAATTAACCCCCTCTATGAAAAGTGAATAGAGCAAGTGTTATCGAGAATATCACTCGTGTTGTTTGCGATTCAAGGATTCAGCTGCCATACAGGCCAAAAGTAACCAGAAAATGGGTGAACTACTTGCAACTATGAAATGAAAAGCGAAATACGAGGATATCATGTATAAGGAAACACCTGGAATCCCACAATTTATGAGACCGATTAAACTGGAAATAAACTTGTGGAACACCTGCTGGCAGAATTCAGCCGTGTTGCTTGTTATTTTATCAAGAAAGGTGAAGAGATTTCATGCCAAGTGACTGGAAAGAGGGTTCACTCACAAGGTCCTTGAGGAGG